>NC_092139.1:61615562-61917705 GCF_043159975.1 Macaca nemestrina
CATGCCAGGGACTGGGTGGCAGGGGCCAGTTTCAGCATAGGCACTCGCACCCACCCTCCAAAGTTCAGCCTCTCCTTTTGGCCCAAGCTGGCCAGGAACTGGGGCCTGGAGTGGGTGCTGGAGACACCACAGCGCCCAGCTCCCCACTCCACAGGAACCACTGGGTCCACTGGGGCTGCAATCCTCGGGGAACAGGAGCAGCAGAAAAATTCAGACCCAGCCCAGCCCTCCACACCCAGGTGCCAATTCCTGTTCTGGATATCTCCACGCACAGGGCCCTTTCCCCCATGGTGTCTGCTACTGCATACCCGGGGCGCCTGGCAGCCTCTAAGGCACAGACCCAGAGTGCACGGGCCCAGGAGCCACAGTGGGTGTGGGGGTTCTGCCACGCTCAGGATTCCCACGGAAACACTGTGTGCCTGCCGTGCTCCAGTATGAGCAAGAGTAGGTGGCCCTCTGGAGTGTGGCGTCCAGGGAGAGCAGAACCGCTCCTTCCTTGGATGCCACACTGTTGCTGCCAACTCTGCTGACTGCTGCCAGCAGTGCAGCCCCTGATAGCACCGAACTCACCCCCGCTTCACGGCCAGTCCTGCCCTCAATAGCGCACCCCACCTCCATCCCCCAACGCCGCCACCAGCGTATACCCGACAGTGCGTTTACCTGTCTTCCTCCATGGGCATTGTGGCCCCAGAAAGTGCCTATAACCCACCCCCTGCACTGTAGGCAGTGCAGCCCTCTACAGTGCTGCCAACTAGTACCCCCAATGCAGGCAATGACACCCTGGATAGTGCCCCCTACCCACCCCACCCTGCGAAAAGTGTAGCCCCGATAGCCCCTGCCCTACCACTCTGGTCATGCTGCAGTGTCTGTCACCGCCACCACCAACCACGGTGAAGGAAGCCACTGGGCCGCAGGCTCTAGCACTCAGCAGCCAGGCCCGGAGCAGCTCTCGCTGATGGCCGGCTCCTACCACTCTAACCACGCTGCTGTCTCCATGGCCATCTTCTTTGACTACAAAGGAATAAAACTAGGTATCAGTAAGAAGCGTAATTTTGAAAACCATACAATCACATCAAGTTAAACAACATGCTCCTGAATGAATGACTAGTGGGTCAATGAAGATACTAAGACAGAAATTGAAAAATTTTATGAAACAAATGGTAATGAAAACACAATACAACAAAACTTACGTTACACAGAAAGCAGTACAAAGGCAGAGATTTATAGCTAGAAGTGCCTACCATCCAAACAAAAGAAAAACTTCAAATAAACAATATATCTTAAAGAACTAGTAAGGACAAACTAAACCCAAAAGAAGAAAATAAGAAAATAAGATCACAGCAGAAATAAAATTTAAATAAAAAAGTACAAAAGATTAAACAAAAACTTGGCTTTCTGGAAAGCTAAACAAAATTGACAAACTTTTAACCAGGCTAAGAAAAAACACAAGTTTCAAACAAAAACAACAGATAAAAAAAAGACATTACAACTGATACTTCAGAAATTCAAAGGATCATAACTGGCTATCATACGCCAACAAATTGGAAAGCCTAGTAGAAATTGACAAATTTCTAGACGCATACAACCTACTTAGGTTGAACACTAAAAACGTGCAAGACCAGAACAGATTGGTAACAAGTAATGAGATTGAAGCCATCAGAAATATAAGTAACATGAACATTTTCTCCACCGCATAAGCCTAAATCAGACCGAAAAACTTCACCGATACTTAACAGCCCAGTACTAATACATACAAACAAGCCAGTACTTCTCATACTGTTAACCCAACACAGGCATGCCTTAAGGAAAGGTTTAAAAAAAAGTAAAAGGAACTCAGCAAACTCAACCCCACCTGTTTACCAAAAACGTCACCTCTAGCATTACCAGTAATAGAGGCACTGCCTGCCCAGTGACACATGTTTAACGGCCGTGGTACTCTGACCGTGCAAAGGTAGCATAATCACTTGTTCCTTAAATGGGGACTCGCATGAATGGCACCACGAGGGTTCAACTGTCTCTTACTTTCAACCAGTGAAATTGACCTGCCCGTGAAGAGGTGGGCAGGAAACAATAAGACGAACAGACCCTATGGACCTTTAATTTATTAATGCAATTAAAACTACATAAATCTACCGACCCTTATACCATTACACCTGCATTAAAAATTTTGGCTGGGGTGACCTCGGAGCATAACTAAACCTCCAAACAACCTATGCTAAGGCTACACAAGCCAAAACGGACTAACACCTATAATTGATCCAATAACTTCACCAACGGAACAAATTACCCTCGGGATAACAGTGCAATCCTATTCCAGAGTCCATATGGACAATAGGGTTTACGACCTCGATGTTGGATCAGGACATCCTAATGGTGCAGCAGCTATCAAGGGTTCGTTTGTTCAACGATTAAAGTCCTACATGATCTGAGTTCAGACCGGAGCAATCCAGGTCGGTTTCTATCTATTCTATATTTCTCCCTGTACGAAAGGACAAGAGAAGTAAGGCCCACTTCATAAAGTGCCCTCATTCCATAGATGACCTAATCTCAATCTAACAAAATAACACCCACTCAACCCAAAAACAGGGTTTGTTAAGATAGCAGAGCCCGGCAATTGCATAAAATTTAAAACTTTACAATCAGAGGTTCAACTCCTCTTCTTAACACCGTATCAACAACAAACCTTCTACTCCTTGTTATATCTGTACTAGCTGCTATGGCATTTCTCACGCTTATTGAACGAAAATTATTAGGCTATATACAATTATGTAAAGGGCCAAATATTGCTGGCCCTTATGGATTACTGCAACCCTTTGCTGATGCAATAAAATTATTCGCCAAGGAGCCCTTAAAACCTTCAACATCTACTACCATTCTCTACATTACCGCACCAGCCTTGGCCTTTTCCATTGCTCTTCTCCTATGAACTCCTCTCCCTATACCCCACCCACTAATTAACTTTAACCTGGGACTTTTATTTATTCTAGCTACATCTAGCCTAACCGTCTACTCTATTTTATGATCAGGATGAGCATCAAACTCAAACTATGCACTAATCAGAGCATTACGAGCTGTCGCCCAAACAATTTCATACGAACTTACTTTCACTATTATTCTCTTGTCAATCTTATTGATAAGCAGCTCATTTAATCTTCATATACTTATCACAACACAAGAGTATCTCTGACTCCTCCTACCATCATGACCCCTGACTACAATACGATTCACTTCCACATTAGCTGAAACAAACCGAGCTCCCTTTGGCCTCACAGAAGGCGAATCAGAACTAGTCTCGGGCTTTAACATTGAATATGTCGCAGGTCCATTCGCTCTGTTCTTTATGGCTGAATACATAAATATTATTATAATAAATGCTCTAACAACCACAATCTTCCTAGGCACATTGTACTCTATTCACTCCCCAGAGCTATTTACGACATGCTTTGCCACCAAAACACTTTTCCTAACCTCTTTATTTTTATGAATCCAAACAGCATACCCCCGATTCCGTTATGATCAACTCATACACTTACGCCTAATCTACACCACTTCCATAACACTACTTCCTACATCCAACAATACAAAAATAAAATGACAATGCGAAAGAACAAAACCCACACTTCTCATCCCCCCACTCATTATCCTCGCCACCCTCCTCTTAACAACTTCCCCACTAACCTTAGCCATCTTCTAGAAATTTAGGTTAAGAAAGACCAAGGGCCTTCAAAGCCCTTAGTAAGTCAAACCATGTTTAATTTCTGAGACAAAGACTGCAGATTCTGCTCTGCATCAACTGAATGCAAATCAATTACTTTAATTAAGCTAAGCTCTTACCAGATTAATGGGACTCAAACCCACCAAATTTTAGTTAACAGCTAAATACCCTAACCAACTGGCTTTAATCTACTTCTCCCGCCTCAGGGGAAAAAAGGCGGGAGAAGCCCCAGCAGAAATTAGCTGCCCCTTTGAATTTGCAATTAAACATGAAAATTACCTCGGGGCTGGTAAAAAGAGGACTTAATCTCTGTTTTTAGGTTTACAGCCTAATGCTTACTCAGCCATTTTACCCGCCTCCCCTTCCTTTTTCCCACCTATGCTCGTCTACTGTTATTCTCAACAAACCATAAAGATATTGGAACTCTTTACCTACTGTTCGACACATGAGCTGGAATCATAGGCACAGCTCTAAGCCTTCTTATTTGAGCTGAATTAGGTCAACCAGGCAACCTACTAGGCAACGACCATATCTATAACGTTATTGTTACAGCCCATGCATTCATCATAATCTCCTTTATAGTCATACCCATCATAATTGGAGGCTTCAGAAATTGATTAGTACTTCTAATGATTGGTGCCCCTGACAGAGCATTCCCTCGCCAAAATAATGTAAGTTTCTGACTTCTTCCCCCCTCCTTTCTACCATTACTGGCATCTGCCATAGGGGAAGCCGGTGCTGGAACAGGCTGAACAGTTTATCCTCCTTTAGCAGGAACTTTCTCCTACCCAGGAGCTTCTGTAGATCTAACTATCTTCTCACTTCACCTAGCAGGCATCTCCTCCATTCTAGGAGCTATCAATTTCATTACCACTATCATTAATATAAAACCCCCTGCAAATATCTCAATATCAAACCCCCTTATTTATTTGATCAGTATTAATCACAGTCATCCTTCTACTCCTCTCCCTACCAGTACTAGCTGCCGGCATTACTATACTACTAACAGACCGAAATCTAAACACTACCTTCTTTGATCCTGCTGGAGGAGGGGATCCTATCTTATATCCACACTTATTCTGATTCTTCAGCCATCTCGAAGTCTATATCTTCATGCTGCCTGGGTTTGGGATAATTTCCCATATTGTAACATATTACTCCACAAAAAAAGAACCATTTGGCTATAGGTATAGTTTGAGCTATAATATCAATTGGGTTTTTAGGCTTTATTGTATGAGCCTATCATATGTTTACAGTGGGTATAGACGTAGACACACGAGCCTACTTTACTTCTGCCACTATAATTATTGCAATCCCCATTGGCGTTAAGGTCTTTAGCTGACTTGCCATGCTTCACGGAGGCAATATCAAATGATCCCCTGCAATACTTTGAGCCTTGGGCTTTATCTTTCTTTTTACTATGGGGGGCTTGACCGGTATCATACTAGCAAACTCATCACTAGATATTGTACTACACGACACATACTATGTTGTAGCACACTTTCACTACGTCCTGTCAATGGGAGCTGTATTCGCTATCATAGGAGGTTTTATTCATTGATTTCCCTTATTTTCAGGCTACACTCTAGACCAAACTTATGCTAAAGCTCATTTCACCATTATATTTGTAGGTGTAAATTTAACTTTCTTCCCACAACATTTCCTTGGCTTATCCGGAATACCCCGACGCTATTCTGACTACCCCAATGCCTATACCACATGAAATATTATATCATCTATAGGCTCCTTCATCTCCCTAGTAGCAGTAGTATTAATAATTTATATAACCTGAGAAGCCTTTGCCTCAAAGCATAAAGTCTTATTAATTGAACAATCTTCCACCAACTTAGAATGACTACACAGTTGCCCTCCACCCTATCCCACATTTGAAGAACCAGCCTACATTAAACTATGCGAAAAAGGAAGGAATCAAACCTCCTAAAACTGATTTCAAGCCAACCCTGCAACCTCTGCAACTTTTTCAATAAGATATTAGAAAAACTATTTCATAGCTCTGTCAAAGCTAAGTCATAGGTTAAACCCTATATATGGCTCACCCAGTTCAACTAGACCTACAAGACGCCACATCTCCTAGCATAGAAGAATTAATCACTTTTCATGACCACACTTTTATAATCGTATCCTTAATTAGCTTCCTAGTATTATACGTCCTATCTTCAACCCTTACGACAAAACTAACCAACACCAATATCACAGACGCTCAAGAAATAGAAACCATTTGAACTATCTCACCCGCAATCATTTTAATCCTAATTGCTCTTCCATCCCTACGCATCCTATACTTAACAGATGAGATCAACAACCCTTCTTTTACTATCAAATCAATTGGACACCAATGATACTGAACCTACGAATATACAGACTATGGGGGACTGATCTTTAACTCTTATATACTCCCCCCGCTGTTCTTAAACCCAGGAGACCTTCGAATACTAGAAGTGGACAATCGAGTAGTTCTTCCAATTGAAGCCCCCGTCCATATGATAATCACATCTCAGGACGTTCTACACTCATGAACAATTCCTACCCTAGGCCTGAAAACAGATGCAGTTCCTGGACGCTTAAATCAAACTACATTCACCGCTATACGACCAGGCGTCTATTACGGACAATGCTCAGAAATCTGCGGTGCCAACCATAGCTTTATACCTATTGTCGCAGAATTAATTCCACTAAAAATTTTTGAAATAGGACCCGTATTTACCCTATAGACCGCCCCCCACTTCTAACACACCTCACTCCACAACTCTCTACAAAATATTCTTACCGATACACTGTACAGCTACTCTAGCATTAACCTTTTAAGTTGAAGATCGAGAGAAACATTCCTCTCTACAGTGAAATGCCCCAACTAGATACATCCACATGACTTACTATTATCATAACTATACTCCCCACACTATTTCTTATTACACAATTAAAACTACTAAACACAAATTACTATTCACCCCCCTTACAAAAAACCCCCAGTACACAAACCTACAACAACCCTTGACAATTAAAATGAACGAAAATCTATTTACTCCATTTACCGCTCCAACAATCCTAGGCCAGCCTGCTGCAGTACCCATCAGCCTACTCCCCACATTACTACTTCCAACCTCCAAGTGCCTTATTAATAACTGATTAATTACTATTCAACAAAACCTAATCCAACTCACTCTAAAACAAATAATAACAACCCATAATACTAAAGGACAAACCTGATCCTTGATGCTGATGTCTTTAATTATTTTTATTACAATAACTAACCTTCTCAGACTTCTACCTCACTCATTTACACCCACCACCCAACTATCTATAAATCTAGCTATAGCAATTCCCCTGTGAGCAAGAACAGTAGTTATAGGTCTTCGCTTCAAAACTAAAAGCTCTCTAGCCCATTTTCTGCCACAAGGTACACCCACACTCCTTATTCGTATATTAGTAATTATTGAAACAATTAGCCTACTTATTCAACCAGTGGCCCTAGCTGTACATTTAACTGCTAACATCACAGCTGGCCATTTACTAATGCACCTAATAGGAAGTGCTGCACTAGCATTATCAGCCATCAACCTCCCTGCTACCTCACTAATCTCCATACTCCTAGTACTACTGACTATCCTAGAAATCGCAGTAGCCCTGATCCAAGCCTATGTTTTCACACTATTAGTTAGCCTTTATCTACGTGATAACACCTAGATAACACCTAATGACCCACCAATCTCATGCCTACCACATAATTAAACCCAGCCCCTGACCACTAACAGGAGCTCTATTAGCTCTCCTAATAACATCTGGCTTAATTATATGATTCCACTTTCATTCCACCACTCTATTAATACTAGACCTACTAACCAATATATTAACCCTATACCAATGGTGACATGACATCATCCGAGAAAGTACTTACCAAGGCCACCATACAACACCCGTCCAAAAAAGCCTTCGTTATGGAATGGTCCTATTCATCATCTCACAAATTCTTTTCTTCACTGGTTTCTTCTGAGCATTCTACCACTCAATCTTCGCTCCTACCCCACACCTAGGAGGACACTGACCACCAACAGGAATTACTCCCCTAAATCCACTACAAGTACCTCTTTTAAACACCTCTGTACTACTTGCATCGGGGTTACAATCACCTGAGCCCATCATAGTCTGATAGAGAGTAGTCGAAAACAAATAATTCAAGCTCTACTCATTATGATCCTACTAGGCATTTACTTCACCCTACTACAAATCTCAGAGTACTTGGAAGCACCCTTTACTATTTCCGATGGTATCTATGGCTCAACATTCTTTGTTGCTACAGGCTTTCACGGACTTCACGTTATCACTGGATCTACATTCCTTATTACTTGCCTTATCCGTCAACTATTCTATCATTTCACATCAAACCACCACTTTGGCTTTGAAGCCACTGCCTGATACTGACATCTTGTAGACGTCATCTGATTATTCCTCTATGTTTCTATCTACTGATGAGGGTCCTATTCTTTTAGTATAACTAGTACAGTTGACTTCCAATCAACTAGTTTCGATAATATTCGAAAAAGAGTAATTAACCTAGTATTGACCCTAATGACTAACACTCTTCTAACCCTACTACTAATAATCATCATATTCTGACTACCTCAACTGAATTCTTATGCAGAAAAAACCAATCCTTATGAATGTGGCTTTAACCCATTAAACCCTGCCCGTATTCCTTTCTCCATAAAATTTTTCTTAGTTGCCATTACTTTTCTACTATTTGACCTGGAAATCGCCCTACTACTACCCCTACCATGAGCCCTTCAAACAACAGAGCTTCCAACTATGCTTAAGTCATCAATTATACTAATTATTCTTCTAACTCTCAGTCTGACCTACGAATGAACTCAAAAAGGACTAGATTGAGCCGAATTGGTAAGTAGTTTAAACAAAACAAATGATTTTGACTCATTAGATTATGATAGTCATACTGACCAAATGCCTTTCATCTATATAAGCATCACACTAGCATTTATAATCTCACTCCTAGGCATGCTAACCTATCGTTCACACTTAATATCCTCCCTGCTATGCCTAGAAGGAATAATGCTATCACTATTTATTATAAGTGCTCTTACAGCTTCAAACATACATTCCTTCCTATAATATTACACCCATTGCCCAGTAGTATTTGCTGCTTGCGAAGCAGCGATTGGCCTTGCCCTACTAATCTCAATCTCCAACACATACGATATAGACTATATCCACAACCTAAATTTACTTCAATGTTAAAAATAGTGATCCCCACAATTATACTACTACCGACAACATGATTTTCCAAAAATAACATAATCTGAATTAACCTAACTGTGCATAGTCTAATCATCAGTACTATCCCTCTGTTATTTTTCAACCAAACCAGCAACAACCTCCTTAACTACTCAACCTATTTATCTTCCGACACACTAACAACATCCCTAATATTAACCGCCTGACTCTTACCTCTTATAATCACAGCAAGCCAATACCACTTACACAATGAATCCCTTCCACGAGAAAAGTTTTACCTCTCTATAATGGTCTTCCTACAAATCTCTTTAATTTTCACATTTATAGCTACAGAACTAATCATATTTTATATTCTATTTGAGACCACTCTCATTCCTACCCTAATTATCATCACCCGATGAGGCAGCCAAGCAGAACGCCTTAACCCAGGCACATACTTCCTCTTCTATACACTAGCCGGCTCTCTCCCCCTACGATTATGCTAATCTATGCTTATAATAATTTAGGCTCACTAAACATCACATTGCTAATGCTTGTAGCTCAAAAACTAACAACTACCTGATCCTATAGTCTTACCTGACTAGCATGCATAATAGCCTTCATAGTAAAAATACCCCTATAGGCTTACACTTATGACTTCCCAAAGCCCATGTTGAAGCTCCCATTGCTGGGTCAATAGTCCTCGCCGCAGTACTCCTGAAACTAGGTGGCAGTGGCATAATACGAATCACCTCTATCCTTAGTCCCACAACAGAATACATAGCCTACCCCTTCCTCATACTATCTTTATGAGGCATAATCATAACAAGTTCAACCTGTCTTCGACAAACAGACCTAAAATCACTCATTGCATACTCCTCAGTAAGTCACATAGCCCTGGTAATTATAGCCTCCCTCTTTCAAACCCCCTAAAGCTTTACTGGTGCAACTGTTCTTAAAAATCGCCCATGGGTTCACCTCATCCATACTATTTTGCCTAGCAAACTCAAACTATGAGCGAACCCATAGCCGTATCACACTACTTTCCCGAGGACTCCAAACGCTACTTCCACTAATAACCTCCTGATGATTTACAGCAAACCTTACCAATATTGCCTTACCCCCTAGTATTAACCTAGTAGGGGAACTCCTTGTAATAATAACCTCATTCTCCTGATCATATGTCACTATTACACTTACAGGACTTAACATACTGATCACAGCCCTCTATTCCCTCTATATATTTACCACAACACAATGAGGAATACTCACATATCATATTACTAACACAAAACCTTCCTTTACACGAGAAAACATACTACAATTTATGCACCTCTCCCCTATTATCCTCCTGTCCCTTAACCCCAGTATTATTCTAGGCTTTACCTCTTGTAAATATAGTTTAACCAAAACATTAGATTGTGAATCTAATCATAGAGGCCTACCACTTCTTATTTACCAAGAAAGCTAGCAAGCACTGCAAATCCATGCCTCCGTTTTTAATAAATACGGCTTTCCCAACTTTTAAAGGATTACAGCTATCCATTGGTCTTAGGAACCAAAAACATTGGTGCAACTCCAAGTAAAAGTAACAACCATGTATACCTCCATCACTGTAATAACCCTAACTACTCTAATCCTACCGATTACTATTACTTTTATTAAACCCAATAAAAAGCACTCATACCCGCCCTACGTAAAAACAACTATAATATATACTTTTATCATCAGCCTCCTTCCCACAGTCCTAGACATTTTCCTGGATCAAGAAGCAATTATTTCAAACTGACACTGAATAACAATCCAAACATTAGAATTAACACTAAGCTTTAAATTAGACCACTTTTCTATGATATTCATCCCAATCACATTGTTCATTACTTGGTCTATTATAGAATTCTCACTATGGTATATAAGCTCAGACCCAAATATTAATCAATTCTTTAAATATCTTCTTACATTTCTCACCACTATATTAATTTTAATCACCACCAATAACCTCTTCCAACCTTTCATTGGTTGGGAAGGCGTGGGAATTATATCATTCCTGCTAATGGGCTGATGGCACGCTCGAACAGAAGCCAACACAGCAGCCATTCAAGCAGTCTTATACAATCGCATCGGCGATATTGGCTTTATCCTAAGCATAATATGATTTACCCTACATTATAACTCATGAGACTTTCAACAAATATTTGTCCTAAACTCCAACCCAAGTCTTCTCCCACTTACAGGTCTTCTCCTGGCAGCAACAGGAAAATCAGCTCAATTTGATCTTCACCCCTGACTACCCTCCGCCATAGAAGGACCAACCCCAGTCTCAGCTTTACTCCACTCCAGCACACTAGTTGTCGCCAGGGTGTTCCTTCTCATCCACTTCCACCCTCTAATAGAAAATAATACATTAATCCAAAGCCTCACACTATGCCTAGGAGCCATCACCACCATATTTACAGCAGTCTATGCCCTAACACAGAATGATATTAAAAAAATCATAGCCTTTTCCAACTCAAGTCAACTAGGCCTCATAATAGTTACTATTGGGATCAATCAACCATATCGAGCATTCCTACATATCTGTACTCATGCTTTCTTCAAAGCTATACTATTCATCTGCTCCGGATCTATTATCCATAACCTAAACAACCAACAAGATATTCGAAAAATAGGAGGATTATTTAAAATAATACCCCTTACTTCAACCTCCTTAATCATCGGCAACCTAGCACTCACAGGTATACCTTTCCTCACAGGCTTCTACTTCAAAGACCTTATCATCGAAACCGCAAACATGTCATATATCAACGCCTGAGCCCTATCTATCGCTCTCATTGCCACATTCCTGACAAGAGCATACAGCACCCGAACTATCTTCCTAAACTAACAGGACAACCTCGCTTCCCAACTTCAATCAACATTAGCAAGAATAACCCCACCCTATTGAACCCAATCAAACACCTCACAATCGGCAGTATGCTAGCAGGATTTCTCATCACCAATAACATCTCTCCTACCTCACTCCCCCAATCAACAATGCCCCTCCACCTAAAACTCTCAGCCCTGTACCTAACCACTCTGGGCTTCCTAGTAGCCCTAGACCTTACTCTCATAACCAACAAACTTAAAATAAATATACAATCACATGTATTTAAATTTCCTAATATACTAGGATATTATCCCACTACAATCCACCGTATGACCTTCTACCAAAATCTACTTATAAGCCAAAACCTATCTTCCCTCTTACTGGACTCAATCTGACTAGAAAAATCTATGCCCAAAACAATTTCACATATCCACACTATTACCTCCACCATCACAACCACTCAGAAAGGTATAATCAAGTTTTACTCCCTCTCTTTCCTTATTCCCCTTATTCTAACTCTATTCCTAATAACATAATCTATTACCACGAGTAATCTCAATAATAATATATACACCAACAAATTACGTTCAACCAGTAACCACTACTAATCAACGCCCATAATCATATAAAGCACCTGCACCAATAGAATCTCCTCGAACTAACCCTGATCCCTCCCCCTCAAAAACTACCCAATTCCCTATATTATCAAAATTAACCACCACTACCAACCCATCAAAATCTAAAACTCATAAAACTAAACCCACCTCCATCGCCAACCCTATCAGAAAGCTTCCAAAAACCTCAAACCCTGACCCCCATGCTTCAGGGTATTCCTCAATAGCCATCACCGTAGTATAACCAAAAACAACTATTATGCCTCCCAAATAAATTAAAAACATCATTAAACCCATATAAGTCCCCCCATAATTCAAAATAATTACACAACCAACCATACCACTAACAATCAATGCTAACCCTCCATAAATAGGAGGTGGTTTAGAAGAAAACCCCACAAACCCCATGACTAATAATACACTTAATAAAAATAAAATATATGCCATTGTTCTCACATGGACTCCAACCATGACCAATGATATGAAAAACCATCGTTGTACTTCAACTACAAAAACACCAATGATCCCAACACGCAAATCTAACCCGATTTTAAAAATAATTAACTACACCTTTATTGATTTACTCACCCCATCCAACATTTCCATATGATGAATCTTCGGCTCACTTCTTGCAACCGGCCTAATTCTACAAATTATTACAGGCTTATTCCTAGCAATACACTATTCACCAGACACTTCCTCCGCCTTCTCCTCAGTTGCACACATCGTCCGAGGCGTAAACTACGGCTGAATCCTTCGCTATCTCCACGCTAACCGTGCCTCTATATTATTCATCTGTCTCTTTCTACATGTAGGTCGAGGCCTCTATTATGGCTCCTATCTTCTTATAGAAACCTGAAACATTGGCACTGCACTTCTACTCATAACCACATCAACAGCCTTCATGGGCTACGTACTCCCATGAGGTCAAATATCATTCTGAGGTGCCACTGTAATTACAAACCTACTATCAGCAGTTCCATACATCAGAACCAACCTCGTCCAATGAGTTTCAGGTGGGTATTCCATTGAGAACCCTACTCTTATACGATTCTTCACCCTTCACTTTATCCTACCCTTTATTATCACAGCCTTTACAACCCTGCACCTATTATTCCTACACGAGACAGGATCAAATAACCCCTGCGGAATTTCCTCCCACTCCGACAAAATTACTTTCCATCCCTACTACACAATCAAAGATATCTTAGGCTAATCCTCCTCTTTATAGCCTTAATAACATTAGTACTATTCTCACCTGACCTTCTAAGTGACCCAGATAACTATATCCCAGCCAACCCCCTAAAAACTCCTCTACACATTAAACCAGAGTGATATTTCCTAATCACATATGCAATTTTACACTCTATTCCCAATAAATTAGGAGGGGTGTTGCCACTTCTCCTATCAATCCTTATCTTAGCAATCATATCCATTCTCCACAAATCTAAACAACAAATTATAGCATTCCGCCCACTCAGCCAATCCCTATTTTGACTCCTAACCACAATTCTACTAACTCTCACCTGAATCAGAAGCCAACCAGTAAACCAGCCCTTTATGATTATCGGACAAGTAGCATCCATAATATACTTTACCACAATTTCAGTCTTAATACCACTTGCCTCTCTAACCAAAAACAACTTACTCAAGTGAACCTGCCCTTGTAGTACAAATCAGTACACCAGTCCTGTAAACTGGAAATGGAAAACTTCCCCTAGGGCAACTCAGAAAGAAAGTACTTAACTTCACCACCAACACCCAAAACTGGCATTCTAATTTGAACTACTTTCTGTATTCTATGGTGTGCAAACTTTAAATGCAACTTAAGTATTAAATTATTTTAATATACTTTTACGTAAATCATGCATTACTGCTAGCCAACATGAATATTATATAGTACTATATATGATTAACTGTACATAGCACATATCATTACATATTTACTAACAGTCCCCAACATATTTACAAGCAAGTATTCTCATAAATTAATCAACTGTAACACATTCTGTTAAGCCTCAAAGTCCAAATGTCCCCACCCTGAATACCAACCAACTTAATTATTCACTTACCGTACATAGTACATCACATCATTTGCTGGACATAGCACATCCGATTAAATAAATCCTCTTCACTACGGATACCCCCCTCCCTTGTGCACCATCCTCCCTGAAATCAATATCCCGCACAAGAGTGCTACTCTCCTCGCTCCGGGCCCATAAACCGTGGGGGTAGCTATAATGAACTGTATCCGGCATCTGGTTCTTACCTCAGGGCCATACAATCAAGATCGCCCACACGTTCCCCTTAAATAAGACATCTCGATGGATCACGGGTCTATCACCCTATTAACCAGTCACGGGAGCTCTCCATGCATTTGGTTTCTTTTACCTCTGGTCTGCACGCGACCCCATCGCAGAAAGCCAGTCCCGCCACAACACGTCCCGCAGCGCCTGTCTTTGATTCCTAGTTCATGCCATTATGGATCGCACCTACGTTCAATATCCTAGCCCCACATGATTCCTACAAGGTGTTATTTAATTCCTGCTTCTAAGACATATTAATAACTGTTTTACAGCCCATTCCTAATTACACTACAAAAACACAAGAAACTTTTAACAAACCCCTCCTCCCCCATCTGACTTATCCCCTTAAAAACTCGCTTTTGCCAAACCCCAAAAACAAAAGCCTTCATCCGCCCAGCCAGAGCTTACGTTCTCATTTTTTAGCGATGCACAACTTCCACTGCTATTCCCTCAATATAAAATTACTTCACCTTACCACTCTTAACACCAATTTCCATCTTCTCCCTGCTTTCTCGTTCCCACGCATTTACTCACTACTAAATCTGTATCCTTATACCACAACCCCAAAGACAAAACCTCACAACTATACTTTTTTCCTGTTTACGTAGCTTAATCCACCTAAAGCAAGACACTGAAAATGTTTAGACGGACTTACATACCCTGTAAACAAATAGGTTTGGTCCTAGCCTTTCCATTAACTCTTAGCAAGATTACACATGCAAGCATCCCCGCCCCAGTGAGGACACCCTATAAATCACAACGATCATATGGAGTAAGTATCAAGCACGCACAATGCAGCTCAAAACACTTTGCTCAGCCACACCCCCCCCCCCCCCGGGAGACAGCAGTGACAAACCTTTATCAATAAACGAAAGTTTAACTAAGCTATGCTACAATTAGGGTTAGTTAATTTCCTGCCAGCCACCGGGGCCATACGATTAACTCAAGCTAACAGACCGGCGTAAAGGGTGTTTAAGATCTAATCGAATAAAGCTAAACTCCATCTAAATTGTAAAACCTCAGCTGATGTAAAATAAACTACGAAAGTGGCTTTAAAATTTCTGAACACACAATAGCTAAGACTCAAACTGGGATTAGAGACCCCACTATGCTTAGCCCTAAACCTCAATAATTAAAATAACAAAACTACTCGCCAGAATACTACAAGCAACAGCTTGAAACTCAAAGGACTTGGCGGTGCTTCATATCCCTCTAGAGGAGTCTGTTCCATAATCGATAAACCCCGATCCACCTCACCATCTCTTGCTCAGCCTATATACCGCCATCTTCAGCAAACCCTGAGAAGGCCACAAAGTTAGCATAACCGTCCCCGCAAAAACGTTAGGTCAAGGTGTAGCCTAGGAGATGGCAAAAAATGGGCTACATTTTCTACTCCAGAAAACCCCACGATAACTCTTATGAAACCTAAGAGTCCAAGGAGGATTTAGCAGTCAATTAAGAACAGAGTGCTTAATTGAACCAGGCCATAAAGCACGCACACACCGCCCGTCACTCTCCTCATGTATATTTAAGGACTAACTTAAATAAACACCCCAATATTTATGTGGAGGAGATAAGTTGTAACAAGGTAAGTGTACTGGAAGGTGCACTTGGATAAATCAAAGCATAGCTTAACATAAAGCATCCGGCTTACACCCGGAAGATCTCAATACCATTTGATTGCCTCGAGCTAACACTAGCTCCAAACCCAATCACAACTAATACCAAACTAATTTACACTAAACCATTTACCAATCCAAAAGTATAGGCGATAGAAATTCTATCCTGGCGCTATAGATACAGTACCGTAAGGGAAAGCGAAAAATATCAAACAAGCACAAAATAGCAAGAACTCACCCCATACCTTCTGCATAATGAATTAACTAGAAACAATTTCGCAAAGAGAACTAAAGCTCAATTTCCTGAAACCAGACGAGCTACCCAAAAACAGCTGAAACAGCGCACCCCTCTTGCAGCAAAATAGTGGGAAGATTTATGGATAGAGGTGACAAGCCTACCGAGCCTGGTGATAGCTGGTTATCCAAGACAGAATCTTAGTTCAACCTTAAGTTTACCTACAGAACTACTCAATCCCCTGTAAACTTAATTGCTAGTCTAAAGAGGGACAGCTCTTCAGACATTAGGAAAAAACCTTGTATACAGAGTAAAAAACCTCATCTCCATAGTTGGCCCAAAAGCAGCCATCAATTACGCAAGCGTTCCAGCTCAACACCAACCATATACAAAATTCCAAACACACCACTGAACTCCTTATATCACATTGGATTAATCTATCACTTCATAGAAGCAATAATGGTTGTAAGCTATCTGGCAGCACAGCCCCAGATAGCACACCCAACTAGCCACTCAAGACGGGCAGTGACACCTGAGGAGATAGGGCCCCCAAACCGTCCCTGGCCACGGGCAGTGCAGCCCTGGATAGAGCACTTACTCTGACGCCTTTCTATGCTCTGACCAGCTGCAGTGTCCGCGGCTGCCACCAACTGCAGCGATCAAAGCAAGCCAGCGAGGCGAGTCAGCGCGGACAGCCACAGCCCCACAGGGTCCAGCCTCCAGCCTGCCGCAGCCAGCACCTCCTACTCCAAGCTGGGAAAGGAGCAGCTACGAAGTCAGACACAGACAAGGCTGGAATGGTGAGACTCCACAAATAACATGCTTTATATACCGAGATTATGAACTACATGTTCTGATTGGATGAGAGGAAAAAGCTAGGCCTACTGTGATTGGACTTTATTTTCACATTCTGATTGGTTAGTCTAAGACTTGCTCTCATCCAATCAGAACATGAAAATAACGTCCAATCAGAGTAGGCACAGCAGTTTTCTCTCATCCAATCAGAACATGAAGTCCAGGAACCGGGCCTGTACAACCTCAGTATATAAGGCATACTAATGGGAGTCACGCCATTGTGGGCTCTGCTGTTATTCCGTGTGTTTCTTCCACTCGCGGTTTAGAGAAGGCAGAAGCCAGGTCTGCCCCCACACTAAAACCTGGAGCCTGTGGCGCCAGGGTTTTCCACTGCTTGGTGTGTGGCGGCAATGGAGAGAGGCAGCTGGTGGTGAGAGCTGCTCCATGCCTGGCTACAGGAAGGGAAGGAGGAGGAGGTACCTACCACAGGCTGGAGGCTAGAGCCTGTGGGACTGTGGCTGGCCTCGCTGGCCCTCACCTCACTGGGTCGCCTCGCTGTGGTTGGTGACAGCGATGGACACTGCAGCTGGCCAGAGCGTAGAAAGGCTATGGGGTAGGTGCGCTGTCTGGGGCTGCCCGAAGCGGGGAATGGTTGGGGTTTTATTCCAACGTCACTATTTTGGAATACTAGAGTGTTATTCCGGGCGTCACTAGCTTCAGGTGTGCTGTCGGGACTGCACTGCTCTCAGCAGCAGGGGGACGTAGGGGGGTTGTGGGCGGGGTGGCGGTGTGGGGCGGCGGATTGGAGTCACTATCTTGTCTGTATTGCTGGCAGCAATAGGGCTGGTTGGGGGCGCTATTGGGTGCTGCACGGCCCCCGACAGAGGCCAGGTTGGGGCCGCTATAGTGGTTACACTGCCAGCGGCTTGGGGGTGGGAGGACTGGTGGGGGTCCTGACTGCTCGGACTTCATTGCCCACAGCGGAGTGGGGATGCTCTCCAGGGCTGCTCTGCCCATGGCGGGGGCTTGTTGGCACCATGGGGGGTTGCAATGCCCGTGGCAGGGGGATAGGTTAGAGGCAGTATCCGGTGCTACACTGCTGGTGGTGGGGCAGGGGAGTGAGGGGTGCAGGTAGGTGCTTGGAGGGTGTGGTTTCAGGCCCTATTCGGAGCCACACTGTCCATGATAGAGGGTGGGTTGGGTGTGCTATTGGGAGATAAACTCCCCGCAGGAAGGGGCAGTTTGTGGGCGATACCTGGCCGGTGGCAGGCGGGGTGGTAGGGTGGGTTGTGGGCACCGTTCGGGGGCTGCTCTGCGGTCAGTGGGGGCGAGTTAGGGGCTCTATCAGCTGCTGCACTGTTTTGTGGTGGGGGCCGGGTTTGGTGGGCTATTGGGGACTATATTTCTGGCAGCCGCATACCGCTTAGGGGTGCTGACGGGGCCTATACTGCCCATGGCGGGATGCTGGTGGGGTGCGCTATCCAGGGCATCATTCCCCGTGGCTGCGGGATAGTTGGGGGGTGCTGTCTGCTATGTGGGGCTGCACTACTCCTCGTGGGGAGGGGGTTGCGGACCTTAAGGATCCGTGGCTGCACTATTCACGGCGGGGAGGAGGTTGCTGTGCTCTACCTGGGGCTTCACTCCCTGCAGTGGGTTAGGGGTCCTCTCAGTGGCCGCATGGCCCACGGCAGGGGGTAGGATGGGGAAGTGTTCTGGTGCTGCGATGTCGGAGGTGGGGGCGGATTGGGGGCGCTATTGAGTTCTACACCACAGCGGCGAGGAGCGGTGTTAGGGGCACTGTCCCGGGGCCAACAGCAGGCAGCGAGTTAGGGGCGCTAAAGGAGGCTGTTCTGCCAGTGGCAGCAGAGGTTGCAGCAACAGCAGTGGTCTCCAAGGAAGGAGCTTTCCTCCTCTCCCTGGACTCCAGACTCTAGAGGGCGATCTCCTCCTGCTCCTGCTCCAATGCAGCAAGCGTGCAGCGTTTCCGCAGGAATCCTGAGCAGGGCATAGGCCCCAACACCCGCTGTGGTTCCCGGGGCCACGACCTTTCTCTCTGTGTTGCAGAGACCACCTGGGACCCGTAGGCACGACAGACACGGAGTAGCGGACACCACGGGAGGACAGGGCTCTGTGGGTGGAGGCATCAGGATCGGGAATCGGCGCTTGGGTGGGAGGGCTGGCTGGGTCTGAGTTCCTGCTGGTTCTGCTCCCCAAGGAGCGCAGCCCTGGTGGGCCCAGCGGTTCCTGTGGATTGGAGCCAGGCAACGTGGTGTTACCCGTCTTCACTCCAGGCCCCAGTACCTGGTCCCCTTGGGCCAAAAGGAGAGGCTGGACTTCGGAGGGTGGATGTGAGTGCCTTCACTGAGACCAGCCCCTGCCACCCAGTGGCCAGGATGACAAGGTGAGGCTCTAACGCTATCACTTTGCGTGCTCCTCTAGGCTTTTTGGCTTTGCCTGCCCAGCTGTTCCATGCCAGGAGGAGGAGGAGTTCCATGCTGGCAACTTGCAGATAGCCTGGGGCTGCCGCTCGGCTGGCTGCGGTTGGTGGCAGCTACGGAGACTGCAGCGGGCCAGAACGGTAAGAGGACCGCCAGCTGCGGCCATGGCGGGGGCAGGGCTGCGGCGTGGCCAGGTAGTAGGAGCTTTGCAGGGTGGGCCCGTGCATTGAGGGCAACAGCAGCAATGGTTGTAGTGACATCCACGCTAGTGGTGGCAGCAGCAGCAAGTCCAGGAGCCCGGAAGATGGGAGTAGGAGCGCTGGGGGGCCTACCCGGCCAGGGCTGGGCTGGGTAGGAAGCTTCGGGTGCTGTACCACAGTCTCGGTGGAAGTGGTGGAGGAACAGCCAGGGCAATGAGGAGTTCTACCCCTTCTCTTGCAGTCTCTGGAGGGCGACCTCCTCCTGCTGGTGCATGAACCAGGTGAGAGTGTCAGCATATTATCTCCATATCTTCCAAGGTAATATAGTCATGCACTGCATAACATTTTGCCAGCCATGGCCTGTATGTATCAGGGTAGTCCTATAAAATTATAATGAAACTGAAATATTTTCATTGCCTGGTGACAGCATAGCCATCTTAACCTTGTAATGCAAGGCAGTAGTCACGTGTTTGTGGTGATGATGGCATAAACAAACCTACTGAGCTCCTCTTTCTGTAAAAGTATAACACATACAGGCCAGGCGTGGTGACTCACGCGTGTAATCCAAGCACTTTGGGAGGCCGAGGCGGGCAGATCACGAGGTCAGGAGATCGAGACCATCCTGGCTAACATGGTGAAACCCCGTCTCTACTAAAAATAGAAAAAATTAGCCAGGAGTGGTGGCAGGCCCCTGTAGTCCCTGCTACTTGTGAGGCTGAGGCAGGAGAATGGCGTGAACCCGGAAGGTGGAGCTTGTAGTGAGCTGAGATCACGCCACTGCACTCCAGAGTTGGTGACAGAGCGAGACTCAGTCTCAAAAAATAAAAATAAAAAAGTACTTAATACATAAAAGATAATGATGAGCAACTGTGTTACTGGTTTATGTATTTAGTGTACTATGGTTTTTGGCATTTTTTTAGAATGCATTTCTTCTACTTATATTAAAAAACAAAAGTTAACTGTAAAACAGCCTGAGGCAGGTCCTTCAGGAGATATTTCAGAAGAAGACGTTGTTACCATGGGAGATGACGGCTCCGTGTGTGGTATTGCTTCAGAAGACCTTCCAGTGGGACAAGATGTGGAGATGGGAGACTGACATTGATGATCCTGACCCAGTGTAGGCGTAGGCTAGTGTGTGTGTATTTGTGTCTTAGCTTTTACCACAACGAAGTTTAAAGAATTTGTATGCTTATTTTTTGTTCTGAATACTTACCAAGATACAACTTAAAAGATAGGAAGCATTGGGGCACCTCAGTGTGTCTTTTTAAAGCTAACATTATCATTGAGAAAATAATTAAAACACAGAAAAAGCTATTCTTCAGAAAAAGTTTGAGTGTTTTATGAATTGATTTGCAATTTCATGGTATCTTTATTGATAATGCACCTTCAACAGTGCAATCATGTGCACATATTTTACCGAGGAGGCACTTAACACAGGCTGAATCAGCTATAGATATATTCAGCTGATGACCTGTGCCTGTTAGAATACACACCTGGTTCCTCTCTTAAACTCTAAATTAAGACAATTATCAAAATCCTAGCAAAAATTCCCTTTTTATCTGGAATACTCAGTGAATAAAATATTAATTTCTGGAAGTTGGGAAGTTTTGCCTCAGTTCAGTTAATTAGGAAAATGAGTCGCTAAACAAATTAATAATGTAAACCACCAGATTGTGGTCTCCACAAAAGTCATAGGGCAAGTAACTGCTGTCAGCTGTTTGTAAATCCAGTCAAGGAAGAATAGTTTTGTCATAATAAAGCACATTTTATTATACATTTTGTTATATGATGTTAATTATATAAAATATATTAACATCACATTAAATTAATGTTATTAGGGCAATTAGATTTTGAAATATTTTATTCTCATTGCTCTATCTTAACTACTATGTTTACCTGAATGTTCTAGTAGCATGTAGAATCTAGTAAAATATCAACTATATAGGGAAATACATTGTAGCTATTACTTACCTTTGAGTTTTCAATGTCAGAAAGTTCATTGTCATAGGTAACCTAGTAAGCATAAATTAATAATTCTTGTGAATTTAATTAATTGTATCATGTACATTAACCAGTTCGTGTAATCCAAGTTAAATTTTACATGCCTATGGCAGGAATTTCTAAATCCCTAATGTACATCTCTAAAAGACCTGATTTCTTTCCCCAGACTTATCTCATCTTTTTATCTATCCATCTCTTTCTTCCACTAACAAAATATTCTATCTTAATAGCTGTAAATCAATTGTATTACTAGTCCCATTCCATCTATGGGAAAACTCCATTTGAGGGATGTTAAGTGACTTCATTAATGCCACACAGCTAATCAGTAGGAAATAACCAGGAGTGGAGGCTAGAAACAACTCCAAATCTGTAGACTTAACATTGCACTATGTTTGCCATGTCCTCTCAGGCATACAAGTCATAAAAGTATTTCTCAATTATCTGGGAAATTTCTACACTCCGCTCTTTCTCAGCCTGTTCCATATACCCAGAGCCCATCACTTCTGTCAGCCTTTTGAATTTCACAAATTTTGTTAAAGTAAGATACCATTCCTGATGCTTTTTCCAGTTCTTCTAAATATAGAGTGATTTTTATTTTTGTGCACTTCTTAACCATTCGACCGATTCCCTTATTATGCCATTTGTCTTTATCAGCATTGTTTTTACATTTTATAGGTATTCTCTCCTCCACTAAATTAGGGGCTCTTTGAAGATAATAATTACCTTGCTGTACTTTAAATTCAGCAAAATTTGTTTTTGGTGTATTGATTGCTGAAGAAGTAAAAACGGAAAGTATAAGCTACCAGTTGTATTCAGTTCAAATAGTGGCATACCTCAGATATTGTGGATTCAGTTCCAGACCACTGCCATAAAGCAAGTCAGATGAAGTGTTTTGCATATGAAAGAACTTTTGCATATAAAAGTTATGTTTATACTACACTGTAGTCTAGTGAGGGTGCAATAGTAGTATGTCTACCTTATCATTTCTGCCTATTCAATTTATTGGCTATGGGTTTGTCATAAATAGCTTTTATTATTTTGAGATGTGTTTCACCAATACCTAGTTTATTGAGAGTTTTTAACATAAAGGGATGTTGAATTTTATCAAAAGCCTTTCTGCATCTATTGAGATAATCATGTGGTTTTTGTCTTTGGTTTTGGTTATGTGATGTATTGTGTTCATTGATTTGCAAATGTTGAACCAGCCTTGCGTCCTAGGGATGAAGCTGACTTGGTGGTGGATAAGCTGTTTGATGTGCTGCTGGAATCGGTTTGCCGGTATTTTATTGAGGATTTTTGCATTGATGTTCCTCAGGGATGTTGGTCTGGAGTTTTCTTTTTTTGTTGTGTCTCTTCCCAGTTTTTGGTATCAGGATGATGCTTGCTTCATAAAATGACTTAGGGAAGAATTTCCCCTTTTCATTTGTTTGGAATAGTTTTAGAAGGAATATTAGCAGCTCCTCTTTGTACATCTGGTAGAATTCAGCTGTGAATTCACCTGGTCTTGGGCCTTTTTTGATCAATAGGCTATTAATTACTGCCTCAATTTCAGAACTTGTTATTGGTCTATTCTGGACTTCAACTTCTTCCTGAGTTAATCTTGGGAAGGTGTACCTGTTCAGGAATTTGTTCATTTCTTCTAGATTTTCTAGTTTATGTGCATAGAGGTGTTTATAGTATTCTCTGATGGTAGTTTGTATTTCTGTGGAGTTTATCATTTTTGATTGTGTCTATTTGATTCTTCTCTCATTTTTTTCTTTATTAGTCTAGCTAGTGGTCTGTTGATTTTGTTACTTTTTTCAAAACACCAGCTCCTGGATTCATTGATTTTTTTGGAGAAAAAAATCATTTCTGCATCTCCTTCAGTTCTGCTCTGATCTTAGTTATGTTTTTTTTTTTTTTTTTTTTTTTGCTAGCTTTTGAATTTGTTTGCTCTTGCCTTTCCAGCTCTTTTAATTGTGATGTTAGGGTGTCAGTTTTAAATCCTTCCCACTTTCTGATGTGGGCATTTAGTGCTATAAATTTCCCTCTTAACACTGCTTCAGTTGTGTCCCAGAGATTCTAGTGCACTGTATCTTTGTTCTCATTGGTTTCAAGGAACTTCTTGACTTCTGCCTTAAGTTTGTTGTTTATCCAGGAGTCATTCAAGAGCAGGTTGTTCAATTTCCATTTGATGGTGTGGCTTTGAGTGAATTTCTTAATCTTGAGTTCTAATTTGGTTGTGCTGCCATCTAAGAGACTGTTATGATTTTGGTTCTTCTGCATTTGCTGAGGAGTGTTTTACTTCTGATTACGTGATCAATTTTAACGTGCCATGTGGTACTGAAAAGAATGTATACTCTGTTGTTTTGGGGTGGAGAGCTCTGTAGGTATCTATCAGGTCTGCTTGATCCAGAGCTGAGTTCAGGTTCTGAATATCTTTGTTAGAATTCTGTCTCGATGATCTGTCTAATATTGTCAGTAAGGTATTAAAGTCTTTCACTGTTACTGTGTAGGAGTCTGAGTCTCTTTGTGACTCTTTGCTTTATGAATCTGGGTGCTCTTGTATTGGGTGCATATATATTTTAGTATAGTTAGCTCTTCTTGCTTAATTGAACCCTTTACCATTATGTAATGCCCTTCTTTGTCTTTTCTGATCTTTTTGGTTTAAAGTCTGTTTTGTCAGAGACTAGGATTGCAACCCCTTCTTCTCTCTGATTTCTATTTGCTTGGTAAATTTTCCTCCATCACTTTATTTTGAGCCTGTGTGTCTTTGCATGTGAGATGGCTCTTTTCAAGACGGCATAGTGACGGGTCTTGGCCCTTTATCCAGCTTGCCTTTCCGTGTCTTTTAATTGAGGCATTAAGCCCATTTACATTTAAGGTTAGTATTGTTATGTGTGAATTTGATCCTGTCATCATGATGCTAGCTGGTCATTTTGCAGAATTGTGTATGTGATTGCTTCATAGTGTTACTGGTCTGTGTATTTCAGTGTGTTTTTGTAGTAACTGGTAAAAATTTTTTCTTTCAATTTTCAGTGCTTCTTTCAGGAGCTCTTATAAGCCAGGCCCAAGGCTGACAAATTCCCTCACGATTAGCTTGTTTGTAAAGGATCTTATTTCTCTTTCGCTTATGAAGCTTAGTTTGACCAGACATGAAGTTCTAGGCTGGAAATTATTTTCTTCAAGAATGTTGAATACTGGCCCCAATCTCTTCTGGCTTGTAGGGTTTCCACTGAGAGGTCCACTGTTAGTCTTGTGGCTTTCCCTTTGTAGATGACCTGGACTTTCTCTCTGGCTGCCCTTAACATTTTTTCTTTCATTTCGACCTTGGGGAATCTGATGATTATGTGTCCTGGGATTGATCTTCTAATGGAGTATCCTACTGAAGTTCTCTGAATTTCTTGAATTTAAATGTTGGCCTGTCTTGCTAGGTTGGGGAAGTTCTCCTGGATGATATCCTGAAGTATGTTTTCCAACTTGATTCCATTCTCCGCATCTCTTTGAGGTACCCCAATCAGTCATAGGTTCTGTCTCTTTACATAATCCCATATCTCTTGGAGGTTTTGTTTACTCTTTTTTATTCTTTTATCTCTATTCTTTTCTGCCTTATTCATAAAGGCAGTCTTCAAGCTCTGAGATTAAGATAGTCTTCTTAAGAAGTCTTATTTCATAAAGATAGTCTTCAAGCTCTGAGATTCTCTCCCCCACTTTTCTTCATTTTTCTCAGGAGGTATTTTAACAAAATTTAAAGAAATTACCACACTGTTTACAATTACTGTGTATATTTGTGTTTATGTGTGCACATGTGTGTATGATGAACCCAAGGAAAGAATATTCTAAAATGAGGACCAATAATGTTATTTTCTATGGTTTCTTCTTAGTACTGAACCCAATAAAGGAATATCAAGAATGTTTCAGACAGTTGAGTAAGATAGAGATAAATCCTACAATTGCCACTTCAAATCTTGGTAACTCTGGGAAAATTACCTTTCTTTGAACTTAGTATTTAGAATGGGAATAATAAAAATACTCTGCTCATAGGACTGTGATGAAGGTTAAGAAAATTAATATAAAACACAGCATGGGGCCAAGCATATGGTAAGACCTTAAGGAATTTTGTTTCATTAATTATAAAACACACATTTCTCCCCTACATTTTAACATGTCAGTAGAGAAAATGTGTCTTACAGTTTATGCTCTTATAGTTGATGAAGCAAGTATTCGTAATTGAAACATAGTTTTTTGTTTTAAAATGTTAGAAATCAACACTATGAACTCAGATGCCAATTCTCTCAGTGGGGATAGTTTGCAGTGAAGGAAATAAAATAGAGAAATGTGCAAATTAGGACAAAATTAATATATGTTCTCTTCATTTTGAGTTTATTCATATTTATTCCACAAACATTTGAATGGATAACCATGTGCCAGATCCTGTGTAGGACAAATTTCATAAGATGAATAAAACATAAGTTTGTCTTCAAAGATCTAACACATGTTCATGGAGGACAACAGAACCATGTAAATACGGTAACATTTATAAATACCTAAGCTAATTGTTTACAGAGAAGAAAGACTTAATTCATAGGAGAGGAGAGGGTGGGGAAAGACAAAATGAAAGATGTGATTTCTGAACTAAGTCTCAGCAGACTGGTAACGTGAGCCAGGTGAAAGGTGAGGGGAAGTATGCTCTAGAAGGAGGAAATTAAAAAGGACTTGGGAGAAGAAGAGAGACGAATCTTTCTTGCTCAAGGGAACTACATGATATTTAATTTGGATGAAATATTTGCAGAAGGAGTGAAAAATCTAAGCTAGAAATTAAGAAGGGTCAGCTTACAGGGCACCTTGCCTAGTTATGCTGATCGGCTTAAACTTTAGCAAGAGTTAAATGGAAATACTCTGAAACAGTTTAAAATGGAGGGGTGATACATGCACAATTTTATTTCCATACTGTTGTTCAGAATGAATTAAAGTGGATAGGATTAAAGACAAAGAAGGCAGTTAGGAGCTTATCATGATCATTATTAATAGTGGTATTGGAGATGTAGTAAAATGGGCAGATTTGAAAGATTATGAAGGTGATAGAATCTGTATGATTAATGATTATGGAATGATTATTGATGATTAATGGAATGTGAAATAGAGATAGAAGGTAAGTTGTAATAACCACATCTCAGTTCAAATGATATACAAATGCCATGCAGATCTGGATGGAATAGGGGCCATGTTCCCAAATCATTTGCCTGAACCATTGTGACTAACACAGTGCTGAGTCCACATAAACCAATGTCAAACAGTTGTGCATTGACATACCATCCATTCCTCTGGAAATTCTTTGAGGATTTCACACACACATGTCCATATTGAATTAATACATAATTACCAAGAGAAAAAATATCCCTGAGTCAGCATTGTAGAAATGTTCAATTGTCTAGAGTCGTTTTTCTCATTGTCCTTTTCTATAACAACACAGTGACTTGGAATATAACATGACACTAAGAAATAGCAGAATAAAAAGGGTCTTTGAAGCAATTCCTTTTTATCTTGCTTTATTCTTAACAGTATTTCTCTGGTCTTAATTCTTTTATAGTTCCAGGGAGAATTATATTTCAAATTCCATAATTGCACAGGAGGATTGGAGTCTTGTAAAAATTTAGAGTACTTTGTTCAAAGGCAATTATTATTATCAACTGAACCTATGCTGTGATGCAGCCAAAGAAATTTAGAGCATCATTAAAATAACCTTTTTAATATGACTTCTTTCTCTTGAGAAAGTGTAGCACCCTCTTATTTAATATTACCATGTTACAATTGACCGTATATTTGTTGAAAGTCTTATAGTATGGTATTTCGTTTATTGAACCAGCACAAAATATGCATGAAGTTTATTAGTTTTCATTTTTCCTTTACAAACCAAGAACAATATTGAATGACATTTTATGACATTTGATAGATATTTAAAATTTGTTATTGTGGCTCTTCAGTGAACCATAAAATACAAGTGTCACAGTGTGGCTGTGCTTTCATTATGAGAAATGCAAGTAGGAAGCATTTGAATCAGTATTTTCCATCAATGTCTTGCTCCTGATTCTCTGCCAAGTTCATTATCTCCTCTGTGCCTAAATTTGTCCATATGAAAAATTAGGAGAAAAAAGAATGAATTAATACTTGGCCTCTAAAATGATCTGAAATCCAGGTATGGAAAATCTTACACAAGTTTAAACGACTGGTTTATTCACTACTGTCCTCATTTGTTTGAACACACTACAATGTTCCGTGGGAGAGTAGCTGAGAGACTGTCTGAGAGATTTCACGCCTTCTATCCGTAAAGACAATTTTTTTATTTGCAGCTGAAGCTATTATATCCAGAGCCTATGGCTGCTTGGCTCTTTTAACGATTGAAATTTTAAAAGAGAAACAGCAAGTAAAATGTGAATATGCCCTCTGGGATTTTATTTTATTACTACATGTCCCTTATCATTTAGCAAACTACATGCAACATAAAAAATTAAGTTAGTTTGTTCCGTGCCTGGTTGGCAAAAAAATCAAATAACAGGTACTAAAGAAATAATGGTGAGCTAACCCAACCTCTGTGTGTGTGTGTGTGTGTGTGTGCGTGCGCCATAAAGCCAAGGTGGAGAGGTGAATGAAAAAGTCATTAGAGAAGAAGGAAAAGTCATATCGCTTGAAAAAAGCACCATGGTATCATGGTCAAAGAATGGGTTTTAGAGGATGGCAGGCTTGGGTTTCAATTATGGCATTTTGTAGTGTGCTGTTTATTTCTGAGCATTAATTTCTACAATGAAAAAACACATAACATAGGGTTTGAAGGATCAAGTGAGATGATTGAAATGAAGTATGAATCAAGATGTCTGTCATATTCTCTCTTTTAATCATGGGGGCTATTGACAATGCAAAAGGTACCCAGTATAGCAGTAGAATGATAGTGTATCTCCTGAGATAATGTGTCAGGTCCTTCGCTAATACCTTTTTCATAGAAATACTGTTCACCTGCCTTCACATAGATAGAATATCTGGGTTACAGCCGCTTTACAGAAAAGCTACCAGATACAGCTTTTTGAAATTGCCTGCCTGGGTTTAAATTACAGTCTTGTAGTAACTCTTTGGTGCATATTAGTAACTGCTGAACCGTGTGTTGAGTCCATCACATTGATCGGAAAGAAAATTTAATGCATCAGACAAGGGAAAGTTACCAAGGTTAGTCGACACAAAATGCTTTAAGTTAGTAAGTCCATGGTAAGTTATGCAAGTAGAAGAGATCATAGATAACTAAGTAGCAGGGAAACTGCAAAAAGTCTAGCAGAAGTTGGCCGGGCGTAGTGGCTCACACCCGTAATCCCAGCACTTTGGGAGGCTGAGGCGGGTGGATCACGAGATCAGGAGTTCAAGACCAGCCTGTCCAACATGATGAAAACCCCATCTCTACCAAAAATATAATAAATTAGGCAGGCATGGTGGCTAGCACCTGTAATCCCAGCTACTTGGGAGGCTGAGGCAGGAGAATTGCTTGAACCCAGGAGCGGAGGTTGCAGTGAGCCGAGATCACGCCACTGCACTACAGCCCAGACAACAGAGTAAGACTCTGTCTCAAAAAAAAAAAAAAAAAAAAAAAAAAAAAAAAAAAAAAGGCCTTAGCAGAAGCACATCAGTTGTTACTCTGTAGGAAGTTCAACCAGAATATATGTCTTTGCTCTCTATTATCTGTAAGTCACATTCTAGATCTCATAGCAGGGGCAGAAGTACACCTCTCTGAAATATCCTTCTTACAGTTGTAAGTTACAGATTTGGTTCGGTGTCTACATTGCCAACCTTATTTAAATGTTGACAATTCCTCTGTAACCTTTTGTCACTATTCATGTATAGTTGATTTCATGTACTGTATATTTTATGTTCTATTACATTTCAGAGATATGTAAAAAGAAGTGTCCTCTTCTATCCAGGAATATTTGTATTTTATATTGGAATTAAAACACAGAGATGTTTTAATGTAAAGATAAGTATCCTTCTAAAATATTAAATAATTACCCCACAGCATGAATTAACCTTTGTGCTTCTGCTCTTTTAACATCATAAACATAATCATGATAGGATATAAAACACTCATAGTTAATCTTCACCCCTGCTCTTGGCTCTCTCTGAGGGAAGCCAGCTTCCATATCATAAAAAGAGGCCCATATGGAAAAAAACCAGAGGCCTCTTGCCTGGAGCTGGGAGAATTAGCTGTCTTGGAAGTGGATGCTTCAGTGTCAGTAAAGCCTTCAGCTGACTGCCGCCCCATCTGCCATCTTGACTGCAACCTCATGAGAGACCACGAGCCAGAACAATCCCAGCCAAGACTCCCCAGAATGCCTGACCTCAGAAATTGTGTGAGATAAATTTGTCATTTTTAGCTATTAACTTTTGACATTATCTGTTATGCAGCAATAAATAATCAATACAGGAGGGTCAGGGGGTCAGGCGTTCTTGTCGATACTCAGAACATGTGAGATCAGGGAGTAAGTAACAGACCTTCTAGAACAAGGGTTGATTAAATCAAAGCCAGGAGAACAAGGCTCAGTCAGTCAAGGGACCTTGGAAAGGCAAGTGAAAGTCTGAAGAGTTGAGAACAAGGTCCTTTGAAGTGACTCATGGTATGAATAAATTCCAGAGAGTAAAGAGCAACTGCCTGCCTGTTTTCTTGCGTTTTCACAGCTTGCATTTGGAAAGGGGCTTGGTGCATTCAGATGAATAAAAACAAGATGGTCATAAGATATTATGAATAATATCTGTATAGTCAGGCACCTTTCTCAAAGTAGTAATTTGAAATAGAAGTTCAATTGGTCAGTAACAGGCAATTCCCATTTTTGAGTGCTTTCATGATGTGTTCAATATTCCCAGTTATTACTTCACAGGCATTATGCTTTATAGACAAGTACCTATTTCTTAATGGCTGGATAAGCTGGGCCTTACAATCCGCTTCAAACCTGTTTTTCTATTTGTCCACGAGTATACAGGCTGCTCGAGGCAGGAGGACATAAAACTACAAAATGGTGATAATCTTAAAAACCTTATATAATTGTCTTACAGACATAAACTCAGAATAACATGCTATATACATATTGGAGGTACTATGAAGCCATGGTTAAGCTGTATATATGTATGTGTTTGTATAAATATACATATGCATGCAATCATATATACGTGTATGTATGTGTATTGAGAGAAAGAAAGGAGAGATACCTAGCACAAGAACATATTTTGATAATTTAAGTCTCAGGCATATAAAGGAAATGTGGACTCTTAAAGAGACTTTTACTTGAACGATATTGCTCCACAGTGAGGCCTTTGGGGAAATCTCTGCACACACTGCAAACACTGTTACGGTAGAAGGAAGCTTTCTTCTCCCCATTAATTAGAGAGTTTGTCACCTATCTTTGGGGCTTTTGGCTTATATCTAAGTATGAGGAAAGAAACCTTATCTGTCTTTGATAGGCAAAGGATGATATTGTAAACCCTAGAGCTGTGTTTAAAGAGGAAGTTAGTACCAGCAAGAGGAAGGTTTATTTATTAAGACAAACAGATGAACCAGCTGAGTAAATGTGGAACTTGAAGGTTTCCCAGTACTCTCCAGCTCCAAGAAGAAGAATGGAATTAATTAACTGAGAGCTGAGACCACGCAGTGTGGGAAGAGCAGAGGAACCAGAAGGGACAAGGTCAAGGAAGTGAATGGAAAGGAGGGATGCTGCTGGGCTCTGAACAAATAGAGTATGTGTCTATTTTGATCTATAGTTATAATATTGTTACATACAACAAGGAAAGTCTAATTCAGGCTTGTTGAAACACATAGGAACTTTAATGGCTGCCATGAAAGGAGAGCCCCGTGGTAGATGGACATTAAGGCTGTAATGATTGAAATTACCAGTAAGAGCCATATTCATTTTGTGTCTTTGTCCTGCTCCTACCGCCTATGGAACTAGCTTGATCCTAAAGCCTAGATCCCCATCAGAGTCACAGAATACAAAGCATTTGCATGTTGTATAGAGGAGGAATTAACTGTTGAAGTAAAAACTGGGCAAGTCTCCAAGCGGGGTGTGGGGGAAAGCAACTGTTTTCCTTGGAGAATCAATCATGTCCCCACACCACCCCTCACCTTCCCCTGCCGCTGCCCCAGTTGCTGTATCATTCAATGGAGATGCCATTTGCTTATCCAATAGGCAGAGTAAAAACAAACAAAATCCTAGGTATACATTTCTTCCTACCTTTCCCAGTATGAAGGGTGTTTTATAAAAATATGTATGTATGTATCTTTTCCTGAAAGGGAGTAAAAAATATTTACCAGGAATTGAAAGAAATTGGTGATCCTAAAATGTCAAAAATCATAAAAATTTAGGTAAACTTTCAAGATAAATTGGTTCTTCTGTTGTTTCCCCAATTCACATCCACAACACAAACACATAAACAACTCAAACCTTTTCCTTTTGTCATCCTACACCATGTCATACCTCAGGTTATTTGACCACATCACTTCCTCTACCTCTTCTGCCTGGTCTTAACTCTGCCTTTACGACCAAATTCATGTTCAGCCTCTTCACTGGAGCTTTTCTTTATTGCTTTCTCTTTGTGAACAGCAGATCCAGCTCTTTGGTACCATAAACGTCCCCTAACAATAAGTGCATACTCCACAACATTGGTACTTTTCCTTTGCCTGTCCTGCTTCCTAATGAGACTGTGAGAAATTTACACACAGGATTTGTGCCTTTCCTGTTCATCTTTTGGTGAGCTGTGCTGGCTTATGAAACTGTTGTTCAGTGAACACATAACCATTGATAGGTTTGATTTTCAGCAAAGTGGCAGTAGAGAACGTGCTTTGTGATGGTGTACTAGTATTGTTCTTATTATTCAGTTTAAGAGAGGTTTTTCTACTTGCTTAGGACCTGAAAACCTACAGGGCAATATGATAAAAACAAATCTCTAGATAAATGATGTGATCTCCTTTAATCTTGGGGATTCACACATCATGGCCCTGAAGCAAACTAATGAATGTAATTCTTAAGGGCTGACATTTGTAGAGTGCTTTCTATATGCCAGGTACCACGCCTAGTGCCCCACAGACATTATTCCATTTGATCTTTACAAAAATCTTGGGAGATGGGTTCCATTATTAGTGGTCCCATTTCATAGAATGCTGGGATTTGCAGAGAGTGTATACATCATCCATGTCACACTGTTTGTTCTTTAGAGGAGACAGGATTTGAACTCAGTGCCCTCTAGCTATAATTAAGCCCTTCAGATCAGTTAAAGATTATTTTTTAAGGTGCTCTGTGTAAGACAAAGTGCTACATAATTTATTATGAACTGTTCTTTAAGTCTTAACCGTAATCCCGCAAGGTAGAGATTATTCTCATTTTAAAGGTGGGGAAACTGAGTTTTAAAGAAGATAACTAAATTTGCCTAAAAAGTAGAATCAGTAATGTTAGTGCCACGCTTTGACAGTAGTTTAATTCCTGAATTCATGTACGTTTCAATCAAAACCAAGGCAAACTGAGTGTCAACTGTATCCAAGGAATTGTTGTGGGAATGGGGGGTGGGCAGTCAGGGAGAGCTGAGGCTGTTATGAGAAAATGTCTCTGCCATGTGGGGACTTACAACACTGTCAAGATGGTAAAATCTAGTATTATAAAATGGCAATAGCATTTGAAGTCATCTATGAAAAAATGTGAGAAGTTAATTACCAATGAAGAGATTAAATCGCAATTCAGCACAAGCCTAGAGAGATATCTCTGGATAGAAGGTGATTCTCTAGTAAATTAGGTGAATAATTATTGTTACGGCCACAAATTTTGAGATTTGGGCTCAAAATTTACTCACTGTCTTTGAAGAAGATACTACTCTGAGCATCTGTAAGTTACCTCACTGCAATGTAATGTGATTGTCAATGTATTTGTAGATCAATCCCACTAGACCGTAAGTTGTGGGCAGGTGGGGCCATGTATTGAATTTTTGTTCTTACAATTTGATCTAATTTGTTGTACTTAGTAGGTATTCAGTACAAATTTATTGCATGGGTCTACCATCACTTCAACCAAGAGGGCATAGTCAGAAGAACCATCATACAGGAAGCAAGTTCTGAAGCGAGAAAAGGTTTTTTTTTGTTTGTTTGTTTTTGTTTTTTTTGACAGTTTAAGATGATATGGGAAGTCCCTTTAGGTGGATGAAATGGTGTGAGCTACTTGATGTTGTTGGGAGAGCATCACAGTGGGCGATCTCTATTCCTAGCATCTGCCTGGTCCACTGGTAGTGGGTGGCCATTGCTGTCTGGAAATGGACCTGCAGAGAGGGCACAGGCCCCAGGAGATGTCAGAGTGGCATTATATAATTTAAGATATTTAACCTTGATCTTGAAAGATCACATGCTGCCCTGTTACCTCATCTACTTGGCTCCTTCTCCCTGGCCCACGAGGCCATTTGAAGACACTTAAAATGCCGATTTCATTCCTCACTGCATCTAGGGCCTTATATTGCCTTGTCATATTCAACCCTGATGCTGTGACCTGCACACATATAAGTCACAAGGATGCCTTCTGGCATTTATCAGGCACAGGTTTCTTGGATCCATCCTGGATTGTGCCTCTTTCCTAAGAGCAGAGTATGACTCTGAAATGGATGCTAACCTCTGACCAACCAGCTGAGTAGATGGAAAGGAGCCAAAGGAAAACCGCAGAAGATAGTCCAGAAAGAAGATGGAGTCTCTTATATCTGTGTTGTTCACATCAAAATATTCACTTTCTTTGTACCTGGAACAATTTGGAGTCCACTTTATCTTGAACCTATACCCAAATATCTCTGTATTAGGGTGAGCGGGTGGGAAAAGGGGGAGGGGATATGCTTTGGCAGAGAGATGATCTTCTCCTGGAGGTTGAAGTGTGTCACCAAGAAAGTCAATGCATTGCCAATGAGATTCAAATAATTAAAATGTATGTAAAATCACTTTCAAAAAATGCTATATGGAAAGTTATGTGTTGTGATTAAATGGTTTTATTGACATAGAGTTTTATATTAAAGAAGCATTCTTTTTCAAACAATAATACCTCTAAATCTTTTTCTCATTGAGAACTATGCCTCTTGTTCTGGGGAAAGCAAACCACTTTTATTTACAGATGAAAGAAACATACTTTTTAAAAGTCCAGAAAATTGTAAATAGGCTTACAGAGCTGCTAAACACGCATAAGATCACAACTGTGATTTTACAATACATTTTAATAAAAGGAGTAACTTACATTTCATTTTCATGGACATAAGTTTGTTTTTAGACTTTCCCAAGTGGATTGATATACTTGTTTGAATGTGATTTCCATTTACCTTTATATTAAAATAAAAGGAAGTGAAAACCTCAAGTTTATTCAGAAAATTGTTAGCTATCCTTAGAAAAAAAATAATTCAGCATGTGTGATTTCAATCAATTTTCATTCATTGTTAAAGTTCACACAGTTTAGCTTCATGTCCATGGGAAATGGAAGTGGTGACTGGTATTACAGGCATGATAAGTATACCAAATCTAAAGTCCTCTAGATAGTATGGTTAATTATATTTGTCCGGTACCATAAAATAGAAATGTTGAAATTAGAAGAGCTGCTGGGTTAATAGGAGCATTTGCAATTCTGAATCTTCATTATTCTCAATGCCAAGAGGGAAAATTTGACTCAAACACACTGTTTGGACTGTAAATCAGAGCAGTTACAGTGTGACCTGGGACCAGCTATGAGAGAAAGAACCCAGAAGTGGGTGATATGGGGCAATATATGCCCCAAAGAAGGGAATGGGACCTTTTTGCTACTGCATCCCACAGAGCCAGGCTGTACCACATGCTTTTCCTAATTTTCAGTTAGCTCCCTAGGGACCATGAGGGCAATAGGGCAAGGCTGGATGCTGTTATGGTGTTATAAAGATTAGGAATAAGGCAATGCTCAGAATGATGTATTTCAGAAAGAAATTCATGCCCATAAAAGCAACCCAGATAAAGATGGGATTAGGCACTGAAGATGTAATTGTGCTGGTAATAGACATGCTGGCGATAGCAATGGTGTTGGTGATAGACAATCAAAGATGGAAAGGATCCATGTAGCATGAAATAAGATGGATTAGGGGAGAAAGAAGGTCTTAGTCTGATAGTGAAGTGTAAGGAGAGGAATTGAACAGGCTGATTGAATGTTCATTGCAGGCCTCAGTAGGGATGCAGAGATAGGGATGCTGTGTGATAGATGTGTGTAGATAATAGCCTATTCTGCTACAGCCAGTAGGAATGTATGTGTTGGCATGTTTGATTGACAAATGCAGGTTGTACCAGTCTACACAAACCAGATAGTTAATAGTTACCTCAAAGGCGGATGTTGACAGATTCAACTATTCGCAAGGTCATTATGGCCAAACCTTCGGAAAATTACCATTGGTATCCCTCAATAATATTCTTTTGCAAATTGGTTTTTAAACGCTCTCTCTCCCTTTTAGGTAAGGGTGTACAAGTATACATGATAGATTTCAAATGTAGGGTATACCTACAGGATGAGAAATGTAATGGACAAAATGGGGGGTTATAGACTGAATTGTAACCCCCGAATAATTTGTATGTTAAAGTTCTAATCTCTGATGTGATTGTATTTGGAGATAGGGTCTTTAAGGAGGTAGTTAAGGTTAAATGAGGCTGTAGCAGTGGAATCTTAATTCTGTAGGACTGGTGTCCTTATAAGAAGAGGAAGAGAGAGTACACATCCACAGGAAAGACTATCTGAGGACACAGTTAGAAGGTAGCAATCTGCAACCCAATGAGGGAGCCCCTCCCCAAAACCAACCCTGCCAACACCTTGCTCTTGGACTTCCAGTCTCCAGAATCTTGAAAAATGTGATTTATATTAAGTCACCCAGTATATGGTATTATGTTATGGAAGCCTGAGCAGACCAGGACAAGGGGCTATGGTCAAATAGTAATTCTACAATGGCAAAAAATCAAAAGGCAAATTGAGCTGGACCTCTTCATAGACCCAACTGGAGAGCCATGACTTTGTCAAGAGAATGGAGAAAATTCTTACCTTAATATGACATAATCTTTTCTCTCTGTACTTTTTAAAAAGCCTTGTTATACTGGATGCACTATACATTTATCTTAAATTTAGCACCTTTGGTGGAGGATGTTCTAAACTACATTTCTTCATATGTTATGAGAACAAAAGTAGAATATATACATGAGATAGATTCATAAGATGTATATTATATATATATGCATAAGAATATGTATGTGTATATATTTGTTCCATCTTAACTTTTCCATAAAGAATTTGTAATTCATATCTGTCTTAATTTACTTTCCTTGGTCACTGTGTCTATTAGTTGCTAAAAGGAAATGGAAAACACCAATATATCTTATGTTTATACTGAGAATATTCTGTCAAACTTGTTGGAAGTAATACAAGAAAAAAAACTAGAAAATACAAAGTCCTACAAAATAAAGGATTTAATAACTGTTGAATGTATAAATGATAAAAATAAAAAGAGACCATGAGGACAAAAATGGAAGAGGAGAGTATACCAACTAGGATACTATCAGTGGCAAGTGATAAAATGTATAAGCAGGCTTAAATAATGTAAGGGTATATTTCCTTAATTACCAAGAAGATTGAAATTATGCTTCGGGTGGGGGTTGGTCATGGTGTCAGTTCCTTATCTGTATTATTTGCATAGGTTCATGTATCAGCTTTATCCTAAGGCTGGCTTCTCTCATGGTAGCAAAATGGCTGTATTGGTTCCAAGGGTTCACATGAATATTCCACGCTGAGAGGAGGAGAGCACGTCATTGTTCAGTAGGTTTATGGAATTATCTATGCTGCCCCCATGGGCCATTTTTTAACTTTGTGCAGACTAGCCTTCTAAAGAACCTAGCATATTTGGGAGTATCTTAAATTACAGTGCAAGTTCTAAGTCAGTGAAAGAAAGAGCTGCCTGGCCGTATCCTTTGATTCTAAAGTTGTGTAGGACAGAATCAGCACATTTTACAATTTGGTTTAGAATTATACAAGCCTGTCTGGTGTATTGTGGGGAGAGGTGTCCTTGACAGGACATAACCTGGAAAGACAGACAGTAATATTTTGTATTGTCAGCCAAGGCTGCTGAAATAAATGACCAAAACCTTAATTGCTTAAAATAAGAGGAATTTATGCTTTCACAGTTCTGGAAGCCAGAATTCAAAAATAAAGGTGTGAGCAGGGTTGGTTTCTTCTGAAGACTCTAAAGGAGAATACATTCCATGCCTCTGTATTAGCTTACAGGGGATTTTGGTAACACTTGGCATTTTTTGACTTACAGATACATCCCTGCAATTTCTGCCTTCATCTTCACATGGCCTTCCTTCCCCTTTAGGTCTCTGTGTCTTCTTTTCTATCTCTTATAAGAACATTTCATTGGATTTAAAGCCCACTCTAAGTCTAGAACCACATCATCTTCTGATCATTAACCTAATTTTATCTGCAAAGACCCTATTGCAAAGTAATCTCACATTCACAGGTATTGAGGGTTAGGATTGATCTATTTTATAGGATTCACTATTCAACCTGCTACAGATCTCTTGGAGGAAATTAGCACAAGTGAAGGTTCAGGCAGTGGGGGAGCAGTGTTTCTAGGCACATCTTAATTCTGGCAAAAAGAAGAATGTCATTTAAAGCAGCAGTCTCCCAAGGAGGGGGAGGTGAAAATATGTTGGAACTTCACTTTATAATTTTCTTCATCTAAGGAAATAAGAAAGAAACAATTTTTCTAATATAGGGCATATAGATGGATACTACGATCCTCCCTGGGTCTGTGGGTCATGCAGGCACATGTCAGGGTCTGTGGGTCATGCAGGCACATGTCAGGTACAAGAGGCATCCTGACTTCGGGAGGGGGACGCCACACAGATGTGGGGCTGTCAGTCATGCACTTTTTCATCCTTTTGTTTTCTGTTTCAGGTTCCATTGCTGTGTTTACATGGGCCCATTAAATGGAGTTATGACTATTTTCTAGTTTAACTTGATCCTACTCACAAGATGAACAAGTACCTTTAAATATTGCTTCTGATTAAAGGCAGTGCTAAGAATGCATGAATAATAGAGAATAAATAGGAAGAGCTGACACTTCTGCACTTACGCATGGATTCTTTTTTTTTTAATTTATTTATTATTATTATACTTTAAGTTGTAGGGTACATGTGCATAACGTGCAGGTTTGTTACATATGTATACTTGTGCCATGTTGGTGTGCTGCACCCATCAACTCGTCATTTACATCAGGTATAACTCCCAATGCAATCCCTCCCCCCTCCCCCCTCCCCATGATAGGCCCCGGTGTGTGATGTTCCCCTTCCTGAGTCCAAGTGATCTCATTGTTCAGTTCCCACCTATAAGTGACAACATGCGGTGTTTGGTTTTCTGTTCTTGTGATAGTTTGCTAAGAATGATGGTTTCCAGCTGCATCCATGTTGCTACAAAGGACACAAACTCATCCTTTTTTATGGCTGCATAGTATTCCATGGTGTATATGTGCCACATTTTCTTAATCCAATCTGTCACTGATGGACATTTGGGTTGATTCCAAGTCTTTGCTATTGTGAATAGTGCTGCAATAAACATACGTGTGCATGTGTCTTTATAGCAGCATAATTTATAATCCTTTGGGTATATCCCCAGTAATGGGATGGCTGGGTCATATGGTACATCTAGTTCTAGATCCTTGAGGAATTGCCATACTGTTTTCCATAATGGTTGAACTAGTTTACAATCCCACCAACAGTGTAAAAGCGTTCCTATTTCTCCACATCCTCTCCAGCACCTGTTGTTTCCTGACTTTTTAATGATCGCCATTCTAACTGGTGTGAGATGGTATCTCATTGTGGTTTTGATTTGCATTTCTCTGATGGCCAGTGATGATGAGCATTTTTTCATGTGTCTGTTGGCTGTATGAATGTCTTCTTTTGAGAAATGTCTGTTCATATCCTTTGCCCACTTTTTGATGGGGTTGTTTGTTTTTTTCTTGTAAATTTGTTTGAGTTCTTTGTAGGTTCTGGATATTAGCCCTTTGTCAGATGAGTAGATTGCAAAAATTTTCTCCCATTCTGTAGGTTGCCTGTTCACTCTGATGGTAGTTTCATTCGCAAATCAATAAACATAATCCAGCATATAAACAGAACCAAAGACAAGAACCACATGATTATCTCAATAGATGCAGAAAAGGCTTTTGACAAAATTCAACAGCCCTTCATGCTAAAAACGCTCAATAAATTCGGTATTGATGGAATGTACCTCAAAATAATAAGAGCTATTTATGACAAACCCACAGCCAATATCATACTGAATGGGCAAAAACTGGAAAAATTCCCTTTGAAAACTGGCACAAGACAGGGATGCCCTCTCTCACCACTCCTATTCAACATAGTGTTGGAAGTTCTGGCTAGGACAATTAGGCAAGAGAAAGAAATCAAGGGTATTCAGTTAGGAAAAGAAGAAGTCAAATTGTCCCTGTTTGCAGATGACATGATTGTATATTTAGAAAACCCCATTGTCTCAGCCCAAAATCTCCTTAAGCTGATAAGCAACTTCAGCAAAGTCTCAGGATACAAAATTAATGTGCAAAAATCACAAGCATTCTTATACACCAGTAACAGACAAACAGAGAGCCAAATCAGGAATGAACTTCCATTCACAATTGCTTCAAAGAGAATAAAATACCTAGGAATCCAACTTACCAGGGATGTAAAGGACCTCTTCAAGGAGAACTACAAACCACTGCTCAGTGAAATAAAAGAGGACACAAACAAATGGAAGAACGTACCATGCTCATGGATAGGAAGAATCAATATCGTGAAAATGGCCATACTGCCCAAGGTAATTTATAGATTCAATGCCGTCCCCATCAAGCTACCAATGAGTTTCTTCACAGAATTGGAAAGAACTGCTTTAAAGTTCATATGGAACCAAAAAAGAGCCCGCATCTCCAAGACAATCCTAAGTCAAAAGAACAAAGCTGGAGGCATCACGCTACCTGACTTCAAACTATACTACAAGGCTGCAGTAACCAAAACAGCATGGTACTGGTACCAAAACAGAGATATAGACCAATGGAACAGAACAGAGTCCTCAGAAGTAATACCACACATCTACAGCCATCTGATCTTTGACAAACCTGAGAGAAACAAGAAATGGGGAAAGGATTCCCTATTTAATAAATGGTGCTGGGAAAATTGGCTAGCCATAAGTAGAAAGCTGAAACTGGATCCTTTCCTTACTCCTTATACGAAAATTAATTCAAGATGGATTAGAGACTTAAATGTTAGACCTAATACCATAAAAATCCTAGAGGAAAACCTAGGTAGTACCATTCAGGACATAGGCATGGGCAAAGACTTCATGTCTAAAACACCAAAAGCAACGGCAGCAAAAGCCAAAATTGACAAATGGGATCTCATTAAACTAAAGAGCTTCTGCACAGCAAAAGAAACTACCATCAGAGTGAACACTTACGCATGAATTCTTATCAGCCCAAGTAGGAGGTAAAATTATGGTAATCTAATCAGATCTAAGAACTAATTAGATAACCAAATTTCAAATTATTAGTAAATATTTGTATTATGAATTTATATCCACTGTTGTTATAATCATTTAGGTCCATGATGTGCATCGAGACACTAGTTATTAAATGTACATATTTGGGGAATGTGAACTGAAACATATTTTATTAGAGGAGCAAAATGTATAAACTTTGGAGGCCATTGGTTTCATGGAAATAACTGTATCACTTCGGGTTCAATAGCTCTGCTTGAAAATCCCACTAAAAAGTGAGTCATGAGAGTATTGCTAGCCCTTTGGGTGACAAGAGAACAGAACCATAGGTTAGCAATGCAAGGTATGTCAGAAATTAGGTGCCCAGCTTAATTTCTGTTCTGCTTAGCTGCTGTCTGTTCTGCTATCCAATGCCAATCAAGTAGAGCAATGGCCCAAATAGTGGACCAACAGATTCTACTCAGATGTGACAATTCACCATCTCCATACTGTCAAGCAGAATTCCATGCACCAGTGTCAGTTATGGAAAGGGGAACACCGTATACCAATTTCCAATCCCAGGAGAGGACTCTAAAACCTTACCAATTTCTACAAAGGTTTCTAAGTCTGGAAGGAAGTTTTTCACAAACCCAGCTGCCAGAATTCTACAAGAGTTCTTGATTCTGGCAGGGACTCAAAGGGGACACAGCTGCTTCAGCAGTCATACCTCTACCACTTCCATTCTTAGCTCCAGTTTGGTAAGAGAGAACAATCACGAGTCAGGCAAAGCAACTTTATTATTCAAGGATAGGCAGCTAAAACAAACAGAAGCCTAGAATTCATGCTGAATCAGTTCCCCGAGTCTCAGGAAAGTTGCCCAGGGCAAGTGGAGCCTCATCTGTTCATGCCCACTTCACACTGCAGCTGAGAGACACTAAAAGAAATTCACTATGGGTTTTACACTCTGGTTGCCCCTGGGTTGCTGAGCACAAGCATTGCAGGACATCCTGTTCCAGGAGGGATGACAAAGCCTGGGCTATTCTATTCTAGGTGGTTTCTTCTTATGTCAGGACACTGTATCCTCAGCACATTCTACAGTTTTCCCAAAAACTACAGCAGGAGGGGGAAGAACCGGGTAAGCAAAGGCTATCTGGGGCCCTGTCTTCCCACACATGTTCTTCCCCTGTTGCCACCACCGGTGCTTACTAATGGACACTGTAGACAGAAAACTGAGCACCCTGGTCTGGATGGAGACAGTGCTCCAGAGGAACATTTTGTAATTTGGTTGCAGCTGTGGCTTAGGTGTACATCATTGTGGAAGAAGAAGGAAGGAAAGAGAAGTAAGGAAATAGAAAAGGGAGAACGTGAAGCTAATGTTAGGTGTTGAGAAAAGTCCTAACAGCATTCCTTTAACTCGTATTCTCTCTTTCTTTTTTTTTTTTTTTAAGATGGAGCCTCACTCTGTTGCCCAGGCTAGAGTGCAGTGGCACAATCTTGGGTCATTGCAACCTCTGCCTCCCGGGTTCAAGCAATTCTCCTGCCTCAGCCTTCCGAATAGCTGGGACTACAGGCATGCTCCGCCTTACCCAGCTCATTTTGTATTTTTTAGTGGAGACAGAGTTTCACTCTGTTAACTAGGCTGGTCTCGAACTCCTGGCCTCAAGGGACCCACCTGCCTCTGCCTCACAAAGTGCTGGGATTACAGGCATGAGCCACAGTGCCACGCCCCATTGTTTACTCCTTCACTGCTGTACCTCTTACCACAAGAAGCTGGCCTTTCAAGCCAATTCCCAGGCTCCTTTGTCAGCTGCTTGCATTCGACCAAAGGGAGGAATTGGCAGGAGATTGGAGGGAAGAAAGACGGGAGGAGCCCGGGTACTTTTTTCCCCTCCCTGAGTCTTAGGTGGCAGCTCAGCAGTGCTGCATCTCCTCCGTGATCTACCGCTGGACATCCAGGTTCATTTTGATTCCACTGGTCTCAGCCTAGGTGTGGAAGCAGCCTTCTGCTATTTCTAATCTCTAACTCATTTTTTGCTTGTCTGACTCATTTTTGGCTTTCAACTTCTTAATTACCTGTGTAAAAAATGCCCTTAAATTTCCTTTATTTAAATACAATAATTAATTCCTATTTTCCTGGTAGGATACCAGTATGTCCTTTAAGGTAGAAGTGGTTAGGTGATCATCATTCAAATATTATATTTTATTACTTAATTGCATGGTGTTTTCCATTTGCTTATGATTTTATATTTTAGCTAAGACATGTTCTATACCTTTTTCCCCTTTGCCTTAGGAAATTGCCAAGAATTAATTTCATTTTTGATGTCCTGAAAGGATGATATTAGAAAAGAGATGGAGTTGATTGATAAAGCAAAAATACAAATTTACAATTGGTGAATTGCAGATCGATCTATATGATGCAATACATTCTAATAAGATTTTTTCAAGCCGGGCGCGGTGGCTCAAGCCTGTAATCCCAGCACTTTGGGAGGCTGAGATGGGCGGATCACAACATCAGGAGATCGAGACCGGCCTGGCTCACACGGTGAAACCCCATCTCTACTAAAAAATACAAAAAACTAGCCGGGCGAGGTGGCGGGCGCCTGTAGTCCCAGCTACTCGGGAGGCTGAGGCAGGAGAATGGCGTAAACCCAGGAGGCAGAGCTTGCAGTGAGCTGAGATCCAGCCACTGCACTTCAGCGGGGGCGACAAAGCGAGACTCCGTCTCAAAAAACAAACAAAAACAACAACAACAACAAAAAAAGATTTTTTCTCTCATTTCCTCTTTGCAGATGGATCCCTGAAAGCCTATTATCTTTAATAGAAAAATTCTTATTTATTGTCTTTTAAAGGATGGAAGGATGAGACCTTTAAGGGGAAATTGAGTAGAGAATGAGATTAGGAAAGGATTTCATGCAGAGAAAGAATGATATGTAATGCAAACCATAGTATGATCTGTATATATGCAAACAAAGCATTGACCCACTTTCAGGAGGCCGCACTCTTTTGAGCTTTTCCAGTAATTCATTCTCTCTTTCAGCCAACTCCACCCTGTTAGAATGCCAATAGTTAGGACTGTAATGTGGGGCATGGTGTAGTTGTTGGCAAACTGCTAAGGCCTGTGGGCCAAATCTAGCTCACAGTCTGTTTTTGTAAATAAAGTTTCATTAGCACATACCTATGCTTATTCATGTGCTTATTGTCTATAGCTTCTTACATGCCACAAAGACAGATTGGAGTAGTTGCAATAGAGACAGTGAACCTGCAATGCTGAAGATATTTACTATGTAGTTCTTTATGAAAATGTTTGCTAATCCCTGCTGTAGAACAAGTTGCTTGCTTTTAAGAGGATTACTTTGATCTTTTTGCTTTTCAGGTGAAACATTTCTGGAGCACCTACTGTGTGCCAAGTACTGTGCTAGATGTTTTGTAGAATAAAAGCACAGGTCACACATGGTGGCTCATGCCTGTAATCCCAGCAATTTGGGAGGCCAAGGTGGGTGGATCACTTGAGATCAAGAGTTTGAGACCCAGCCTGGCCAACATGGCAAAATCCCGTCTCTACTAAAAATACAAAAATTAGCTGGGTGTGGTGGCACATGCCTGTAGTCTCAGCTACTTGGGAGGCTGAGACAGGAGAATCACATGAACCTGGGAGGTGGAAATTGCATACAGTCGAGATCATGACACTGCACTCCAGCCTGGGCAACAGAGCAAGACTCTGTCTAAAAAAAAAATTAAAAGCACAGATATGAAATGCAATTAAATTTTTCATGTGGTAGGATAAGAATGACGTGCAAATTTAGGTAAGACAAGGGAATAACATGGGTGCTTAGAAGATACAGACAATAAGCATTGTTCCAGACGACAAAGAAACTAGTTTCAACAACAGCAGGGATTAGGATTTTACTTTCTTTTCAAACGAGGAGAGAAAAGATTGCCATCCTCCTGTATGTATGGAGAAAATAAAAACTGAACACAGTTATTTGTGCTTTAAGTTCAGCCTGTTGGACTTGATATATTTTCAAGGAAAGCAGGGAAAAAAGATGAAGGTCAGGAAAAAGGCAGTTTTGGATGATCATCTATTCATGTATCCATTTACCCATCAATATTTGAGTGCCCCTCTTCCAGGCATGGTATGACATGCTGGGCATAGACACTAATTGTGGCAGAGGAGGTTCCTGCCCCCAGAAAATTTTATTCTGGTGGGTGACACAGGGTGAATAGATGCAATACCTGCTGCCAACTCAGCAGACTAACAAGGATTTTTATCTGAATTCAGAAGAGGAGTTAGGAGGATCTTTAAATAAAAGTGCAAGGAGAATGTGTTGAAGATTCAGGAGAGTGGAGAGTTTGAGAATATGCGTTCAGGATCCCTGCCTGGGTTACATTGGGTGACCCTTTAGGGGCTGCAACTCCCCTTTTGGGGAAGTTACTGAGTGTTTCAGTTTCCTCATCTTTAAACTGGGATGATAATAGAATGTACTCATAGGACTGGTGTAAGCATTAAATGAGCCACGTCTGCAAAATGCTTAGTGCTTGGCACATAGTAGGTGCTATATTGTTTACCAATAGGAGAACCAACTTGACCCTTTGTTTTTACTCTGAAACTGTCCACATTTTAGTTATTTATCTTTTGTGATAGTTCCAATAAGACAAGTGAACAAGTCTAAGAAGAGAGAAATGTTTTGCTCTTTATTTATATTTTAAATGCATATACTTGGTCATAAAATCAAGCTAGCAAGAAGTTATAATTTAATTAGCATGCCATTGTTTCTCTACTTTATATGGAATAATTAATTTTATGTATACAAGACTGCTACTTCCAAAGATCTCAAAATATTTTCTTTGAAAAATGCAATTTTCCACTGAAATATGAAGAATAGAAAGCCAAATTATAATAATCATCATGAAATATTTATCAAACAGTTATGATATACCAGTCACAGAAAGTGGTCTTACAGATTCTGGCTGGGCACGGTGGCTCACAACTGTAATCCCAGCACGATGGGAGGCTGAGGTGGGCAATCACCTGAGGTCAGGAGTTCGATAGCAACCTAGCCAACGTGGTGAAAACCTATCTCTACTAAAAATACAAAAAATTGCCGGGTATGGTGATGCACACCTGTAATCCCACTTGCTCGGGAGGCCTGAGGCATGAGAATCGTTTGAACTCAGGAGGTGAAGGTTGCAGTGAGCCGAGATCATGCCACTGCACTCCAGCCTGGGTGACTCTGTCTCAAAAAGAATAATCATAAAATAAAGTAAAGTGGTCTTGTATATTCATTAACTCTTTTCCTTAATTATAGAAATCCATAAAGCTGATATTTTATCCCCATTATTCAAATGAGAAAGCTCAGATGGGCAAATAGCTCAGATTCTATTCATAAATCACACTAGGCATGAGGTAGGACTACTTCCCAGGGCTGCCTGACTCCAAAACATGTAGTCTTTCCTCTCCCTTAAGTGTGGTATGGTCTCAAGGACACATATACTGAAAGGCTGACGTTTAGAACACCTACTACATCTTTCAAAAAGAAAGCATTAGTAGGCAAAATTGTAAAATGTATCATGTTATCAGTCATAAAAGCATTACATATTATAGAAATTTTGAAGTTTAGAATACTATGAAATAGCTATATGTTAACCATTACCATAGCTACTAGAAATATCCATTTTAATCATTTTACTTTCAAAATTTCTTTTTATACATACACATACACTTCTAAATGATTTCCTACTCTGTTATATGTTAGACTTTTAACATGTCATTAAGAGTTGTATAATATTATTTCAAAGTCTACATAGAATATTTGTATGGCTATAGTATAATAACACTTAAGCAGATATCTTGAGTGTTTGTAAGTTTTTACAAATATATATATATATATGAGTTTTGCTCTTGTTGCCCAGGCTGGAGCGCAATGGTGTGATCTCAGCTCACTGCAGCCTCTGCCTCCTGGGTTCAAGCAATTCTCCTGCCTCAGCCTCCTGAGTAACTGGAATTACAGGTGTCCACCACCATGCCTGACTAATTTTTTGTATTTTTAGTAGAGATGGGGTTTCACCATGTTGGTCAAGCTGGTCTCGAATTCCTGAACTCAGGTAATCCACCCGCCTCAGCCTCCCAAAATGCTGGGATTACAGGCGTGAGCCACTGTGCCCAGCCTAATTTTGTAATAAAATTCTGATGCAGTTTTTCAGTCTTTTATTATTTCCTTAAAATAAAATGACTAGGTTTAAGGGTAAAATTATTTTAAAATTACTGATATGTATAGACAGATTGTTCTCCAGAAAAAATACAACTAAGTCAATGTTAACTTAGCTAAAGCCCTATCTGAAAGGAAAAACATCTATATACTTTTCCCGCTTAACCATTAGGCACCTTACTGATTTTCAGGTTATACTTGGCACCGAACTGAACAATACAAAAATATTTTGAGCAACATGTCACTCACCTTCTAAATTTAAACGATATATGATCCAAGATAAAATCATTCAATCTGTGATTCCTACACTCAAAAATGTTTGCTTGCCCATCATTTTCAAAAAGAAAAATAATAAAGATGGGTACTAAAAGTAAAAATTTGGCTGGGCACAGTGGCTCACACCTGTAATCGCAGCACTTTGAGAGGCAGAGGCAGGCGGCTCACCTGAGGTGTTCAAGACCAGCCTGGCCAACATGGTGAACCCTCGTCCCTAGTAGTAATACAGAAATAGCTGGGGTGGTGGCACATGCCTGTAATCCCAGCTACACAGGAAGTTGAGGTGGGAGAATCGCTTGAACTCAGGAGGGTGGACATTGCAGTGAGCTGAGATCATGCCACTGCACTCCAGCCTGGGCAACACAGAGAGACTCCATCTCAAAAGATAAAAAATAAAGTAATAAATAAAGTAAAAATTTTAGTCTTTGCATGTGTTCCTGAGTGAGTGGATGTGTGTGTGTGTGTGTGTGCGCGCGCGCGCGTGTGTGTATTAGGGGAGGTTGAAGTGTGGTAATGTGAAGTATTCTCGGGAGTTTCCTAAAATCATGAAATCTATGAACATGACAAGCATGCTGGGTATAAAGGCAACTCCAGCAACACAGTGGCAGCCAAAGTTTTTTATAGGAAAAAAATCTGCTTCTTAAAATGTAGAAATTATTATCAAAGCAACATTTTTATAATTTTACACTTTATTAAATTAGTGCTTATAGCTTGGAAATAGATAATCAAGTTCTGGACCATGTAGCACTGAAGCACTAGTGAGAGCTGATGATGTCAGAGGAGGACCTTTGCCTTCCGTGACAACAAAAGCAGGAAGAGAGAGAAGCAGAGACAGAAGAGTGAGTGATTCAGTCACACTGATGGCTCTAAACAGAGAAAAGCCTAAACAACACTCTTAGGAAGGGAGGATGAACTTTCTTGGCCCAAAATCCTGGTCTGGCTCCTTGAAAGTTCTTGAACCAAGTTCTAGTTTCTAAAAAGCTCATTGCATATTTAGAGTTTGGTTATGTTTCTGAGGGTATTTGTAAAGTTCGTTGGGTTTCTTTGAGACCTATATTATGGTAAATCTCCATTACTTGACACAATCTGAGTAAGTCTATGATTTTTTTTTGTTACAAAAATAAACTAATAAAGCAAAATGATTTCTGAGGGATCTGAAGTATCAGATGTTTCCACATCATGTGATACTGGATCATTAGGAAGACTGAACAAAGAAACAAACAGAAGAACAGCCACTGAGCATGAAAAAGAGAAAAACATTGATCCTGTTTCATAATGGGATTGCTGTCTTCCTAGAAAGACAAAGTCACTTGAAAGAATCCTTTTCAAGTTAAAATCATGAGTGTATTAATATTATGGCACATTTCCTGGCCTCTTCCTATCTGAGCACCTGAGAACCATATAGAGATTCGACAGCAGAAACAAAAAATGACAGGACTATGAATCTTTCTGTTATCCATGAGCGTAATGTGGGCTCTATGAAAGGATGGTAAGAGGCTCTGATCCCACTTGAAATTAAGACAGTAATTAAGCACCAAAATAAAGGCAACAATTGAGAAGAAAATGTTCTCTAGTGGAAAATTATCAGTAGTTCAATTTGTATTGATATAAATAATGTTCCTCAACTTCTTTTGAATGATATATAATCTTTTAATGGCCAGGTGGTTAGTGGATGGAAAACTAATGCTTTATTCATTGAAGAGGTTCAAATAAGCAAGGATCATCTTCCATGGTTGAAAATGAAAAAAAAATCAATATTGATGTGTTTAAGACACTCTTTTCCACGTTTTTTGAAATAACTTTGTCTCATAAAAGACAAATATTTTATTCTAGGAAAAAATTCTAAGACCTTTTACTACAAATAGTCTGAAAAATATTAAACCTAGGTACCACTGTCTGCCTACTGAACCTCCCTGAAATAAAAAAGTACATGTTGAAAATGAAAGTTTATTATTAGAATAAACTACTGTTAGTCAAAATGCAGCTAATCAGAATTTTTAGTTAATTTAAGAAATTAGTTCTAGTACAAAAAAGCAGGGTACACAGTCACATAAAGACACACCTCCAGACATCACCTCCCCCACATGAAAAGATATGGCTGGTATATTGATTAATGGATGATTATTAATATATAACTAAATATTTATATCACTAAAATATAAAATGAATTAAAGAAAATACTCTTGTCTTATGGTATGATCAAGGACATAATATGAGCGAGTGAGCAAAATTAAAAAACAAGATGCTACCAGATTACCAAATAAGCAGTGTCGATACCTGGTTTTTATACTGGACTTGAAACACATCAAAAATAGTGTGCTAATATTAGCAAAATTCCTAAAGGAAATGATTGTCTTTTTTTTAAACAAAAGCACTTAAGACTTTTAGAAAATAATCATTCAGCTGGCCTCCCAAATATTTAGGAAAATAAAGTGAAGACATGAATGCTAGGAAACACAAGAAAGAAAATTGAAAAGGAAAAAAGAAATTTTTAAAAATGAAATAAATTAGAATTACAGCTAGCCTGCTTAAAATTGCCTACCAGAGTGTTTGATACAAGAACCAAGTTTTTGGTCATGTATGACTTGGTGGAAGTTTAATGTCTTAAATATAAGCGACAAACACTATTCTATGTGAAGACGTGAACAAAACACAACCTGTATCAACCACATACTGGGTCATCTCTTTCTTACTCTTCTACATCTAAACCCAAAATAATAATATAGTCCCCTGTAGTGTCTTTTCTTATCCAATAGAACTTTATCCATATACCAAACTGTACACAGGAAACTGGACTTGGTAAAATACTTTATGTAGGAGAAGGAGGAAAGCAGCCCCCACCTCAGTTATCTAGCAGTTTCACTTAATTGGGCAGTCCTCCTCCTTTTGTTGTTCTAAGCAACATCTTGCAGTATACAAATATTGATTATGTCCTTAACTGGTTGATCTTACTTGTCCGAAAGGTAGTGAGTTAAAGTAGATACTTTGTAAGGTCTGTAAAAAATCATAGTGTTTTAGAAGTGTAAGGTTGATCTCCCTGTTTGAAAGATAATGGGTTAAAGTGGATCGTTTATAAATTCTCTAAAAGTCATAGTATTTTAGAAGTGTAAGTGTATTTGAGAAAGGGTAACCAGTTATTAGCATCATTAACTCCGTATTATACTTGATCCAATATATTGAAGATAGTTGCCTACAATGGCACAACTATCACATTTCTTCAAATATAAGAGGTACACAGATTTAAAACAAAGAAACAAAACTGCCGCTTGAGAAGCAGAGAAGACTTGTTAAGAGAGCCAGTGCTGCCTATGCCTTTGAAGTAAGCCTTGCAGAGAGGGTTCATCCAATCGTCAATGCAGTTCATTTTCCTGGCAGAACCACAATTCTATCTTAACTTAAAATTGTAATGGAAATGTACATTCCCGTTAAGTTTTCTTCAAAAACTTCCATTAGGAGACGACTTTGCATTAAAAGGTTTTATGAAGAAGACAGCATGCCGCATGCCAGGCAAACCAAAGGCCATAGAAAGTGTCAGCTCCTTCAGAGTAGGTCTGCAAATTCTCAGACTGTTTTGTGATTGATCTATGTGTCACAAAAGACTCTCACTTAGACATAGAGCATCTGTTTGTCAAAAGCGTTTTGCTGGTGTACCAAAAAAGCTATTTAACTTACTTTTTAGAAATACATAATTAAATCAAAAAGACAAATGAAAGTATACATTTTACCAAATAGGAAATGAAGAGGAAAGCCTGAAATCGCTCAATATAACATCACTTCTAAAGCAGTTGAAAAGGTAAAGATTTATAATTTGGAAGACTCAAAAACAGATTGGCCCTGTAAACCTTTAAAAATAATGTATAAGATTAGTTAGATTATATTCTTGGGGAATTTTTAGATAATGTTGCTACAGAAAATAAAAATGGTAGCCATGTAATGAATGCCATAATCAGCTAAAGAACCAGTTCTCTTCCCCACCACTACCTCCCCTCTCCTGATGCTGTTATTAAATCGAGGGTGAATTTTACATCAAATAGTAATTTAGGATTAGAGAAAATAGTAATTGATGATAAAGCGGGAACTAGAAATTCAGGGCTTCAAATTTCACATCCAGTGAACTGCTAAAGACTTTAATAGCTACTCTGTATTTGCAAAGAATCATATATACATATCTGACACCTCTGATGAGACATTGTAAGAAATCATTGCTATTTTTTAAACACACTTTTGATGTTTGCTGAGTTGTATTTATTAGTATTCTGATGCACAGAGCTAGAATTGGAGAAATTATCTCTTTCCATGTTTCTGGAAAGGCTTGCACCATCTCAGAACAGTTTGTTATCTAAAATAAGAAAAAAAAATGGACTCCACAGTTCAACATAAAAATGGAAGTTAGTGATTTTCAAATATTACATCTTTCTCTATGATAGCTATCATTACCTTTTGATTTCCCTCTGTTGTTTTTGTTTTTTTTATATATATATATATATCTCCAGTACTACAGCGTTCAATAGGATAGGAACTAGCCATATGTGGCTGTACATATTTAAATAATTGAAAGTTGGCCGGGCGCGGTGGCTCACGCCTGTAATCCCAGCACTTTGGGAGGCCGAGGCGGGCGGATCACAAGGTCAGGAAATCGAGACCACAGTGAAACCCCGTCTCTACTAAAAATACAAAAAATTAGCCGGACGCGGTTGTGGGCGCCTGTAGTCCCAGCTACTGGGGAGGCTGAGGCAGGAGAATGGCGTGAACCCGGGAGGCGGAGCTTGCAGTGAGCTGAGATCCGGCCACTGCACTCCAGCCTGGGCGACAGAGCGAGACTCCGTCTCAAAAAAAAAAAAAAAATAATAATAATAATAATAATAATAATTGAAAGTAAAAATTTTGTTCCAGCTGAGGCAGGAGAATGATTTGATCCTGCGAGGCAGAGGTTGCAGTGAGCCAAGATTGCACCACTGCACTCCACTGGAATGAAGCTAAATAGAATAGAACTTACTTTCTTAAAATAAAACTTAATTACTTTCTTAAAATAGAACTTACTTTCTTTATTGGAAACAAAAAAAGACTTAAGATAAACTTTTGAGTTTTCTGAAATGCCCAATTTGTCTTCTACAGTTTCCACCACACATTACAGACCATGCTCAGAGAACAGGAGCTTGTGGAAAGAACGATTGTCTAAGTACCAGGAAACCTGAGTGTTAGATCCACTTTTGTAGTAGAAATTACTAGTGCTCACCCATATCTGGTTCTCTTCTACTCTCTGGACACATGAAATATACATTTCTCGGACCCTGAATAAGGATCATATTATATTTCTGGCTGGTAGACTGTAAGCGGAATTTATACATGTCGTTTTTGAGCTGCAGCTATGACTGGTCTGGCAACACTTTCACATTCTCCACCTATCACAGTGATTCTGAAAGGCACGTGTAGAGATGATGAAACTGCAAGATGGAGAATGCAAAGGTCTATAAAGTAATGTCTTGGAAAAGAGCTGCCCTAGAAAACTACTCAAATTTCAGCAGACTTTGCATTAACAAGAAACTCTTTTAAGGGCTAAGCCACTGTGTGTTACAGTTTATATGTTACACAGTGTAACCTATCCCACCCTGACTACGTAGATTTCCAGTGCCTAGATAAAGAAGTCACTGTTTTTCCCTATGCTCTGACTTCATGCATCTAAATGAAGAAATTGAACTTCCTTGCCTCAAATGACTCTTTTAGGGTGTACATTCATTCTATAATTCTTCTCTAATGCCTGCCCTACTTACCTTGCAGATTTGCTGAGAGGGTGCTTTGAAACAGCAGTTGCATGGACCTTCCCATTGCATCCTTATAAACAAAATATTTTGTCAAAGTTGACGGTTTCCAAAAGAGTTCTTGCTATTTCTGAATTAAGCATTTGGAGTGACGTCAGTTTTAATTTTTAATTTGGCTATGTGCAAATCTTTATCCTTTTCAGTCAGAAAATTTGAACAGACTTTTCTCCTTGTTTTGCCAGTATTCAAAAGCACAATTTTGAGAGTGCAAAGAAGCATAACTGACTTAACAAGTCTGGAGACTTGTTAAGTTCTGCTCTCATTCTTCTTGACCTGCTTCTCTTCATCACCCAGTTGTGAATCTTACCTCTTGGTCTTTAGCTAGTATCCTGATTCTACAGATTAGCCCTGCCCAAAAGTGCCTGCCTGATAGTCACTGCCATGACTTGCAGGCATGCTTCTGTAATAATGCACACATACGGTCTTGATAGAAAAGAATCTGCTAGATCCGTCACACTCAGTGATGATTACAGAGACAGACTGAAGATCAGAATATCACCTTGGAAGTCACAGGTTAGAAAATAATAGCTGGTTGGTGAGAATATTTAATGATTTGCATCCAGACAACTTAAGACTCTAGTTTTGAATCTGCCACTTCCTATCAGGGCGACTTTTGGCAAGTTACTTAATTCTGTAAACTTCAGCTCTCTTCTGTGTAGAATGAGTTAATAGAAAGTACATTATGGTGTAGTTGAGAAAATAAGACAGCTTATATAAAGGACCCAGAATAATGCTTGGCTCCATAACTAGTTACAAATGCCAGTTTTCTCATTTATCTTAGATGAGAGAGGTAAGGGAAGATTATAGAGGGTACTGACCAAAGGGAAAGGCCTGGATAGAGGGAATTATAGGAGTAAAGCTATCATAAAGTCCCTGAATATCGAAAGGAGAAAGGAAGAAGAAAATTTATAATTCTAGTCTAAATAAAAATGATAATTCTTATAAATTATCTATTGATAATTTTGCTCTACACTAGCACTACACTATTTTTATCCAGAATGATGTTTAAAATTTCTTCCATTGGACTCATACTTTTTACAGATTTTTCCCAGTTGAGTTTCAGGTAGAGTAGATCTGAGAAATAGAGAAAGCAAATATCATTCTTTTTTTAAAAAGGAGTCCTAGAGAATCTAAAGATTTTTTGATTGTTCAGTAGTTAGTATCCAGACCATTAGAAAAACTCAGGTCTTAAACAACTAGTCAATAGACTGTTCGCACCTGTAAAGCCTTCTTTTCACTTGGTGTGGTGGTGTGTTGATCATCAGGTACGCAGATTAACAAGACAATTCCTTCTCTCAAGGGGATGAAAATTGGCTAAGAAAAAAAAAGATTTTTTCAGTCCAGCTTGTTAAATACTATATTGGAGATAAGCAAAGCTGTCAGTGGAACTCAGACATGGGGCACTTAAGCTATCAATGAAGAAGTGTTCCTGTGCGCATTCGTGAGATGGAGGTGGGAAGTCAGACAAGTCTTTCTGGTAGAGATATTCCCTAGCTCTGTCCAGCTAGTTTAATATTAGTTGGCTTCTCACATTTGAGTGAGGTTTATGATCATCAAACTTCTGGCCTCCATTTGGAAGGGTATGAACAATCAGTTTGTGCTTCTAAGCTTGATTCCTTCAGACTTTGAGTGTTTTCAGTTTCATGAGAACTTTGTTAAAATGCAGATTCCTCCTAAATGTTTAGCCTTATCAGTCAGCACCATGTTGGGAATGAATAAGCATTGCAGGATGTCTAAAGGAAGAGAGTTAAGAAAGAGGTTCAAGCAAGGAGATGGTGGTAATTGGAAAGATATACAACAGTTCCAAAGACAAACTGTATTAACTTCTCTTTGTGGACCAAGGTTAGGCAAGACTTCTGTCAACCAGTTCAGGGAATCTTTGGCTCAGTTCAACGCTACCTTCTCTATAATAAAAGCTAAGAAAAGTAAAGAGTTCATAAGTTCAGAGCATATTAATTAGAAAGGATTAAAGCCCATCAATCTATTTTTGTATTTGATAGCAGCCCTCATTGAGGCTTGTGGGACAATGATCAGGTTCTTATTGAGCCCAGCAGAGAAGGAGGACCCAATCTTGGTTTATTTCTCCCCCTACCCTCTTTAGTGCTTTTTTTTCCCTCTTAAATTGCCCTTTCCTTTGTTTGGTTCTTCATCTTCTTTGACAAGGAATTTAAAACCCTCAGAAAGAAAATTTAAAAAATAATTTACAGTAAATATTAATGACTTAATATGTCACGTCTAAATAAATTGTTAATGGCTAAATCAGCACAACAATAATGTTCGTAATTTGAACGGTGGAAGCCATAGACTTTAGCCTATAGGTAAATCACCCCTCTGCGCACTCATATAAAAGGATAGGCCCAACAAAAGTAATGAAACTGGGCATTATAATGGGATATTGGCCTTGAGACACGAGGAAAAGAAAATATATTTTTTAAATGAGTTGACGGATGTCTGTATTTCTACCAAGTCACTGATGTTGGAAAGCCAAATGAGAAAAGAAAAGAAAGTTTTTATCTAAAAACTGTGAGCCCCTTTAAATTATCAGGCCCAGAGAGGCAATAAAATGTGACAACAGTCACATCTTACTTCCCGTCTATGCTAAACGATTACCTCTTGAAGCCACTTGCTCCATAGGCTCTAGATTAACTGATGCCAAGTAGCCATAAAATGCCACACACTGGACACCATAACTCATAACCTATAGTTTAATAATGTATAATCAGGCAGTAATCAGTGTTATCTCTGTATTGTCCAATAGACTGCCAGGATGACTAAATAGTAGAAAGAGAGCTTTATTGTCAGTATCAGTTTGCAAACCAGGAAGAGGTAGTCTCTGGCATGTACCTAAGGTGCTCTCTCTTCAAAGAGTTAAAAGGCAGGCTGATTTTTATACCTCACAGGGTCTGTATTACACAGTAGACTCATACATACTCAGCAGGTTTGGGGGGTATGAGGAGAGTCAAGCACATGCACAAGGGGTAAACATATATGTAACACACATCCCGTGTTCACTTTAAGGTGGAGTTTTAGCATTAAAATAAGGTGGTGGAATTTGGCTCTTTACATCAAAGGCGAACTTTAGGAAGCACAAAGACAGTTTGTGTGCAGCCTCTAAAAGCTGACTGAAGTTGGATTAAAGTCTGGAGTTGCTTAAGAGGAAAGAATGTTTGTAAGGCCACTCCCCTGTCCAATCAGAGTTGTAGTGATCTGGGTTATAAATAAGAGGTATAAAGGGAATGACAGTTTGCCTGATAGCTCCTGTTGTGAGGAAGTTTTGCAAGAGTGAGGTGTTTTGTTTGTTTGTTTGTTTGTTTTTTGAAGCTGTAGGAATTTAAGTGGCCATGCCCAGCTGAACTCTGAATTCTGGGCCCATAGATAATATTTGTTTTCTTAACCTTGAGGTCTATCTTAGTTGATAAAGGACCATCTAGTTTGGTTTCTCAGATCACATTTGTAAACCAATGAAACTTCCTGTCAAACAACTTTGTATCAGCCTGCTCCTTGTTCCCTTTTACCTTTGAAAACCTGCTTGTCACAAGCCAAATGCAGCATTTCCCAGGGCAACTTGGAAATGTGTCCCAGCCATTGTCCTTACTTTGGCTCAAGTGAACTCTTCCATTAAAATTATATTTGATGCCTCGGCTTCTTTAGGGGGACATAAGTCATTTCTAACTCCTCTCTATCCACCGCTATGGACATTCAAACTCTTACCATGTTCTTCCAATTTTGAGTCTGACATGCTTCTTGAATCAGTTTTTCACCACTTTGCATCACCTACCACTTCTGATCTGCATCAAGCTGTCTTCTGCTCAAATCAGTAGAATAGTTCCTTACATGATCCTTCCTACCTTTAGCCTTGGCTCCCTTAGATCCATCTTCCCCAAAGTTTCCAGGTTTCAAAGGCAACATCTGATGATGCAAATTCTCCTTCAGTAGCTCCACATCTTCTTTAGATGATGCTCACAGCTTCTCCCCATTGCACCTAAAGCTTTTCATAGAATGATGATGAAGATGGCTAATTTTTACTGAGCATTACTATGTTCCAGATACATTGCATTAGATCTTTTCATGGGCATTACTGAATCTCTTAAAATAGTCCCCTAGAATAGATGTGATTATCCTGCATATGTCTCTTTTACAGAAGAAGAAACCACTTTCAGAGTTTATTTGCCAGGCTAGTAAGTGTTGGAAAAGAGATTTGGTCCCATGCCAGTCATTAAGCCTTCCCCTGAACATGTGCTCACAACTAGTATATTACACTTCCCTGCATCTCCTAAACCGAAATGACAAACCAGAACATTTTAGAGACCCAATGTGTAAAAATAATTGAATGGAAGTGATTTCAGCAAAAGTTCTTCTCTAATTCAGTTGGGAAGAGCTAAACTAGCCAGCCGTAAGGTTCAGATGAACCAGCGATCTCCTCATACTGATGTCCAGTGCCCCACTCCCCAAGGTAAATAGCAATAAGGAATGGATTTCCTGACCTCCTTAACTTGTCATAAAATTAACTTTTATTTGTTGTGGAATGACACTTTTAATACTTCTTTTGTAGAAGAAATCCAGGTTTCCTAAAAGCCACTGAGAAATAAACATTTTAAGTTAGGCCTGGTGGCAATGCACTTAAATCAGTAGTTGAATTTCATCATATTCATTTTTGCACTGAAATATTTGTTTCTGTAGCTATTGAAAACTTTTACTTTGCTTTTTTTTTCTTTAAATGATTTTTTATTTCAATTATGGAAACATAGAAAATAAACTTTCTGAAACCTGTATCTGCCAGAAATAATCATGGAAATCATTGGGCATGCCAATTGCAATGGTTTAACATCAACTGAAGGCCCTTGAAGCAGCCACCTGTGTCTTGAATTGTGCAGGAAAAACAACGTTTCAAGAATAGCTCATTTTTCCTGGAAATATTTCACAAAAACTCATCCTTTTTTATGGCTGCATAGTATTCCATGGTGTATATGTGCCACATTTTCTTAATCTAGTCTGTCACTGATGGACATTTGGGTTGATTCCAAGTCTTTGCTATTGTGAATAGTGCTGCAATAAACATACGTGTGCATGTGTCTTTATAGCAGCATGATTTATAATCATTTGGGTATATCCCCAGTAATGGGATGGCTGGGTCATATGGTACTTCTAGTTCTGGATCCTTGAGGAATTGCCATACTGTTTTCCATAATGGTTGAACTAGTTTACAATCCCACCAACAGTGTAAAAGTGTTCCTGTTTCTCCACATACTCTCCAGCACCTGTTGTTTCCATCTCACACCAGTTAGAATGGCAATCAGTTATTTCTTTTTAGCCAAGTTTAAGGAGAACCAAATAAAGTTGTCAGCTATTAATTTATTTAAAAAAAAACAACTTTTTATAACAAAGACATTTTTATTTTATACATAAGAATAAAAAGTTCATAAATTCTCATTTCTTAAAAAAAAATTATTTTCCCATCCTTTAATTTGCTTAAATGTGAAATTTCCATGCTTGGATTTATAAACCACAACAAAATCAAAACAAAAAGATAAAAATTAATGTTGAACCTACACAGTGTTAAACACTATCCACTGTAAAACACACACATTGAAAAATAATTTCCTTTTATTGCATTTCACATAATTTTACCCTGCTTAAAACATTTATCAAAATTTCTAATTATAATTTATAATGAATTGCATACAAACATTAATTGAAACTAAAATTCAAAATTTTCTAGCTTTTTATTCTAAGATCATTTTAGACATTACAAATGTTGCAAAAATAGTAAATATAAATCTTGTGTATCCTCTCAGCTTTCTTAATGTTAACCTCATGCATCACCACAAATGCAATAATAAAAATCTAGAGATAAATATTGACTTAACACTAAGCAACAGATATTATTCAAGTAGCTCCCTCTATCTGACTCATTCTTTTTCTGGTCTAAGATCTAAATCCTGGTCACACATTGCATTCAGTTAGCACATGTTCCAAGTTACCTCTAATTTGGAAGAGGTCCTCATTCTTTCTTTGTCTCCCATTATCTTAACACTGCTAAGGAACATAGATAAGTTATTTTCTAAAGTGTTTCCTAATTGGGGTTTTTATAATACGTCTGCATGATTAAATTCACGTTATGCATTTGGGACAGTAAAATAATAGAACTGACGCTGCATCCTTCTCAAAGCATTGTATCAGGAGGCACATGATGTTAATATGTCTTATTATTGGTGTTTTATTTTAAAATGTTAATATGCAAATATCTTTGGAAATACTTATAATGAAAAAATTAATGATCAATTGAAATGTACAAGGGGTGGATGTGTAGTTTTTCAAAATACTTGTAAAAATGTTTTAAGATCATAGTGTAGACAAATTTTTAGATATTTATAATGTGAAACAGATGTTGGATGCAGAAAAGGGTGTGGTCAAGATAGTTTTAAAAAATATTTAAAAATATGTTTACTTATAATTTATTTTTTATTTTTTGTGTGTTTCACATATATTACCTTTATCAATAATTTCATATATTAACTCCATTAACATTTTTAATAAACTATTTTTAAAGATTTACTTTTTACATGAATAAAACTTTTTTGCTATTGGGAAGATACCTGTTTCCTAGTGGGAATAATGCAATAAAAGGCAGAAATCCATTATTTTAAATCATTACTTATAAGAAACAAAATTGTCTATTAATATGTTATATCCACAAAGTAGAATTTTATAAGTTTTAAAAAATGATCATTATAATGGTTGACATATGTTGTTTACTATTTATGTTTAGTGAAAACACAACATTTCAAAATAACATGCAGAATATTCGTATACTTTTTAAGCCTGTATGTGTGTTTGCTTAGAATAACTTATAGAAAATGTTACTGTATTATAAAGTTTAACAATGAATCTCTCTGCATGTTTAACACATGTAGTTGTCATAGTATTTTGTATTCTCAGTTTGAAAATTCAAAATAAGAAGCAAAGCCTTAATGCTAGTTAAAAATAGAATATTTAGACTCTACTTGGATATCTACGTGTATGTATTAAATGTTCCCAATGAAAACACAAATATTTTTCAAATGGTAAGCATTTTCTTTCATCTAAAGAACATTAAATATTCAGATACATTATCCAGGTGTATATAGAAACAACAATCAATAGAGTAACTTTATACCCACCAAGTATTTTAGGTACATTAATTAGGCAGCAGTTATGTTTTTGGTGCGGAGAATACAAAGAAGAATGTTACATAGTTAACAGTAAGAGGAGGCCCAGACTTACATTACACAATATGCCTCAATGGACTAGATGCTGTGATAGACTTAACTAGAATTCAAATATTCTTCTGTGGGCTTCACACACATTAGCTTATTTAGTTTTCTTACGATGACACTTAACAGGTAAGTAAATAATACTTACATTTATTCATCATAAAACCAGAGTTCAGAGAAGTTAAGTGATTTTCTTCATTTCACAGGCTACAAAATGGTAAGGCTATAATTTTAACCTAGATCTTCAAATTAAAACATACACACTTATATTTGAATAACATTTTTATCTGTATTCCTGAAATCTGGCTACTGTTCATTTTATGAATGATGGTTTTTGGATGATTAACTACATATTCAATACTCATATTGATGTTAGTAGTCCTTTGTTTCTTTAACATAAAAATTTTAAATGAAAACATGACATAATATTTAATGTTTTTAATGGTCATAAATAAATAAATGGAGTCAATTTTTGGACTTTCCACATTTAGTATTTTTCCTTCATTACTTCATTGTAGTATGAGTGTACTCCCGGCATAAAACCCATAATATTTGGTTTATTTTTTGGTGACTCTATGAGCTCTTTGGGGGAGGGGTTACTTCATATTAATCTCTTTCTTTTATCGTTTAGATTACTCTCTGGCATGCATTATATGCTCAAAAGTTGTTAAATATTTGAATGGATCCCTAGGACCTAACTACATTACATTATTACCAACAAAACCTTAAAGGCTTAGTGATGTTCCCTATGTCTAGTTCAATTTCAAATTACATGCTTTATTAAAAGAGACCCTAAAATGTGTGTTTCTTGAAAGATTTTCCTTGATTTACTATCAAAATTATTATTTAACTTATTATTGTATTTTATAATTATATCCTTGTTTTCTTAATTTGAACTTCTTGGTTAAAATCTTAACTGTTACAAATATTTTAAACACTGGCATTACATGATAATATAATTCATTATCATGCAGATGTTAGAATATATCAGAAGTCAAATTATGGCTCAAGTAGGCCAACTACAATTGAAAGTGAATTTATCCTACAACGCACCCTTCAACACCAAATTTACAAAGGGAGTATCTTGTAGCTATGAGCACATTTAAGTGGATTCACATGATATATTCTTTATCTAATTGGCAATTCAAATGCACTTCCAAATACAGGTGCTTGGAGATTGTAGTTTTGGAAACCCATTGCAAAATATAACCCTTAATTACTTTCATTGTTTAAAAAAAGCAATCCAGTGTAAGCTAACACATTTTTTCCCAGTAAAGAAAGCCTAGGGAAAGCAATTTTATTGACCTAAAAGTAATGTGTGTCCATGAGGCAAGAAAATAATTATTTTTTCAAATAATTATTCTGGGAAACAGAGAAGAGATTAAATTTAATACTCCTCTTAAACGGGTCATGGAGTGGCATTAATAGGAGATCCAAAGAGACTTATGCTAATCTACTTTCTTGGCTAAAACTGAGGATATAAGAAAAGTGATTTCTAAAATAGATTTTAATCTCTAAATGTTTTGTTTTGAGGTGGTGTCTTGCTCTGTCTCCAGGGTGGAGTGCAGTGGCGTGATCTGGGCTCACTGCAACCTCTGCCTCCTGGGTTCAAGCAATTCTCCTGCCTCAGCCTCCAGAGTAGCTGGAACTACAGGCATGTGCCACCACGCCTGGCTCATTTTTTGTATTTTTTTAGTAGAGATGGGGTTTCACCGTGTTGGCCAGGATGGTCTCAAATTCCAGACCTCATGATCTGCCCTCCTCAACCTCCCAAAGTTCTTGGATTATAGGTGTGAGCCACCATGCCCGGCCATTTTTGTTTCTTTGTTTGTTTTGTTTTTGTTTTTGTTTTTGTCAGAATATACTTTATTCTTTTTTATACTTTAAGTTCTAGGGTACATGTGCACAATGTGCAGCTTTGTTACATATGTATACATGTGCCATGTTGGTGTGCTGCACCCATTAACTCGTCATTTACATTAGGTATATCTCCTAATGCTATCCTTCCCCCCACCCCCTCCCCTCTCCCCACAATAGGACCCAGTGTGTGATGTTCCCCTTCCCGTGTCCAAGTTATCTCATTGTTCAGTTCCCACCTATGAGTGAGAACATGCGGTGTTTGGTTTTCTGTTCTTGGTGATTGTTTGCTGAGAATGATGGTTTCCTGCTGCATCCATGTCCCTACAAAGGACACAAACTCATCCTTTTTTTATGGCTGCGTAGTATTCCATGGTGTATATGTGCCACATTTTCTTAATCCAGTCTGTCACTGATGGACATTTGGGTTGATTCCAAGTCTTTGCTATTGTGAATAGTGCTGCAGTAAACATACGTGTGCATGTGTCTTTATAGCAGCATGATTTATAATCCTTTGGGTATATACCCAGTAATGGGAAGGCTGGGTCAAATGGTATTTCTATTCTAGAACCTTGAGGAATTGCCACACTGTTTTCCACAATGGTTGAACTAGTTTACAGTCCCACCAACAGTGTAAAAGTATTCCTGTTTCTCCACATCCTCTCCAGCAGCTGTTGTTTCCTGACTTTTTAATGATTGCCGTTGTAACTGGAGTGCAATGGTATTTCATTGTGGTTTTGATTTGCATTTCTCTGATGGCGAGTGACAATGTGCATTTATTTTTTCATGTGTCTGTTGGCTGTATGAATGTCTTCTTTTGAGAAGTGTCTATTTATATCCTTTGCCCACTTTTTGATGGGGTTGTTTGGTTTTTTCTTGTAAATTTGAGTTCTCTGTAGGTTCTGGATATTAGCCCTTTGTCAGATAAGTAGACTGCAAAAATTTTCTCCCATTCTGTAGGTTGCCTGTTCACTCTGATGGTAGTTTCTTTAGCTGTGCAGAAGCTCTTTAGTTTAATTAGATCCCATTTGTCAATTTTTGCTTTTGTCGCCATTGCTTTAGGTGTTTTAGACATGAAATCCTTGCCCATGCCTATGTCCTGAATGGTATTACCTAGGTTTTCTTCTAGGGTGTTTATGGTTTTAGGTCTCATATTTAAGTCTCTAATCCATCTTGAATTAATTTTTATATAAGGAGTAAGGAAAGGATCCAGTTTCAGCTTTCTGCTTATGGTAGCCACTTTTCCCAGCATCATTTATTAAATAGGGAATCCTTTCCCCATTTCTTGTTTTTATCAGGTTTGTCAAAGATCATATGACTGTAGATATGTGGTATTATTTCTGAGGGCTCTGTTGTGTTCCATTGGTCTATATCTCTGTTTTGGTACCAGTACCATGCTGTTTTGGTTACTGCAGGCTTGTGGTGCGTTTTGTTTTGTTTTATAGAGAATATCACTATAGGTGATATAACACAAGATTTTATTCAGCCCTCTTACATTGTATTATCAGGTAGACATTAAGAAGCATGTGTTTGTTTACAGAGTTATGAGGGATTCAGTTTTGGACTCTGTCCCCCAAAAATACTAGGCTAGTTTTTGATGCCTCCCTTATTCTCTAGTGGCACATGGGAATTGTAGGTTCCAGGTCTTTCTCCTTAGGCGTTCTCTGTAGTCAGTGGTATCTGAGAACTTGGAACAAGCAGTACTCATTTTCAGGGCACCTTCAGGATTGCAGAATAATTTGCACAGTATTTTTCTGAGACAAGTAAGATTTCAGTATGAAATAGGTTTCAGTCTTTGCTTTGGTAGAATTCTTTTCAACACAAGTTTACTCTAAAAAATAAAGCTCTTTTCCCCCAAAAGTGCATAGTGCCATGACCCATTCTACTCTCCAAGGAGGCTGGTCCCTGTCAGCAGACACTCTTTGGAGAGCCACAGTCTCTCAGTCACAGTGACAACTTCTCCCATCCTCAATAATGGCCCTGGACTTATATGCAGAGATGCCAGGTGGCCATCAGGAACACGTGAACTTCCAGCCTGTCCTGCTCAGGAAACAGAGTCGTATTCACAGGGGTGATCCTTCCACATATTCTAAAGCCACTCCTTTGCTGTGACTGCCTGATACTGTGGTATGTGGCTGAGACACCGGGTGACTATAATTGGCCCATCACTATGACCCAGTCTGGGTAGCATAGTGCCAGCAGAGCCAAGGTCAAGGTCAGGTGAGGAGAGGAGTTGGTCGCAGCACAATTGAACCCCTTCACTGTTCATGTGTCAGCACTGAAAACAAACAGCAAATTTATTCCCTAAGTACTTCTATTGTCTAATTAAAAAGAAAATAGCAGGTTTGGAGGCCATACCTTCTGCCTATTCCAAAGTTCTCAAGTCACCCATGAAGTGATAGTGGCAATGCCTATTTATCCATGTTTCCCATGTTTGAATGTATGTTAAAGAATGAAAATCATAACTGGCATCCCCCAAAAGAGAGAACTCCTCAGCCTTGAACCTGCCATCCTGAATGGCCACTCTTTTTCTTCGTGAATCTAAGAGAATCTCTGCCTGTGGGGCTCTCCAGGGTAAACTGTGGGAGCCTGGAGTCCCTGACACTGTGCTGATCAGACTCTCCATCCTCAGCAGCTCCTTGTCCTCCTGAGAAGAACATTTGCATGGCCAGGACAAGGAGAAGGAAGCAGGGCAGGTGGGGCTCTCTGCTCCCTCAGCCCTGCTCCCTCAGGGAGCTGGTGAGACTCTCTGCTCCCTCAGGTGAGAGTGGACACCCCCCAGGCACAAGGGTCCTCAGGAGCACGATGCAGTTGGACAGACCCCTGCTGGTGACAGAGAGTGCTTCATGAAGACCTGCCCTGGGGCAGGAGCCCAAGAGCTAAGAGCTGCCCAGATGAGGCTGTGACCATGCCAGGAAAATGACCTCTCATAGGTGCTCCATCTCAACAGTGTTTCCAATCAAAACACGAAAGAGGATGATAGATTGGGGAAGAACAGTAATTCCAGGCACACTGGTTCTGCTTTTCCCTTTCCCACAGGAAACTGGGATTTGCCCGTGCATGTCCTCTCTCTCTCTCTTCTCTGCCTCTGTCACTGTCTTTCTCCTTTGCTTTCCTACGGACTCGGTTTATCTCTCTGTCTTTGTCTTTCTCTCACTCTTTCACTTTGTCTCTCTGTGTCTATTTCTGTCTGTCTCCTCTCATTCTGCCTTGCTCTGACTTTCTCTCTTTTTGCCTCTCTCTTCTTTTTTTCTTCTTCTCTCTCTCACACACACACTCTCTCTCTCTCTGCCTCTCCGTTTCACTCTCCCACTCTGTCCCTAGAATCTTGGCGACTGCCTGGGGTGGGGTGGGGTGGAGTGGAATGTGGTAGAAGCGATGCTGTGTGGCCTCCAGAGCTGGGTCATAACAGGAGACACTCAAGTTGGCCTGGTCGTCTCAGTTCTCTCTCTCACTCACTCATGCTCTCTTCCCCCGCCCCCACCCCCTGCCCTAGCTGTCTGTTTTTGACTTTTTCTCAGTCTCTTCCTCTCCCTCTCTGTCTGCCTCTCTTTCTTCTTCTCTCTCCTTCCCTCTCTGTCTCTCTTTTTTCTCTTCCCCCTCTCTTTCTCCTTGATTATTCTATGTCACTCCCTCCCTCCCTTTCTGTCTCCCTCTCGTCTTCTTTATCTCCATCTGTCTCTCTTTCTCTCCTCTCTCTGGGAACTGTAGGTTCCATTTAGACATGGACAGCTCAGATGAGGGGGTGTGGAGAAAAGTAATGAAAGGTCACAGAGAACTTGGAGCGGAACCAGCTTTGAAAGACCAAATTCCAGGCCTGAGAATGTTGCATTGTATTAGTGCAAGGTTGTTAACAAGAAATTAGTGCTGACGGTTGAAAGAGTGGATGGGGGGAGATGGGGAAAAGGAAAATGCTCAGAGATGGTTTTCATACTTTTAACTTCTTTGCTTGACTTAAACATACTGTTTCCCTAAAGAGGAGACCCCCTTCCCCTTAAAAAAATAAAAGAAACTTAGTGTTGGGCAGTCCCTTACTTTTGTGTGGCCTTGAGTTTGTGGACAGGATGAAAGTGCAGCTTTAATGACAAGGACTGTCCTGGAATGCTGACAGGAATAATGACCGAGCAGCAACTTCGTTTTCCACATCAGAGCAGGATTCATTTTCCACTCACCAACATTCAGAGGAATTTCCCCCGTCTCTGATTTGGCCTTGTGAATTTTCTGGCTCGTAATATCTCTGAGCAGTAGCAAATGTCTGGAGGGGAAATATCTGGTTGATGAAGAGAAGCAGCTCTTTGTCTCTCACTGCAGTTTAAAAAAAAAAAACACAGATTCCTAGTTTCTTGGGCATGACTGCATTTTGATCAAAACCAGGGGCTGAGAACAGGCTGGGCGTTGAGTGGCTGGGCTCTTCCTTCAAACCAGCCCATTTAGGGACATGGCTATGGCCGAGGAGTAGGGGACAGAACAGACCTCACAAAAGTCCTTGCCAGGAGGAAAGATCGGAGATGGGCTAAGCTCAGTTCCTTGTTTCCCAAGAGGACCACGGCAATTTGGTGAGCACAGCCTCTGGAATGGTGACAGGGTGCTGCTTGAGGGGCAACTCTCAGCTGGGCAGTGTGACCCTCGCCGTCCATGCCGGCAAAGTGATGTCCTCTTCAGATGTCCCAGCCAGTGGCTCAAGGGTCCCATACTGCAGTGGATGCAGCGCTGGGCTGCAGGGGAGGGCTTGGTTCCCAGTGACCTCACTCCCTAGAAGCCATCAGCATCGCCTAGCTTCTCCACGTGGGGATGACCACTGAGATTTGGGACTCTACCTGAAGGTGAAGAAATACATTTTTAAAATGACAAAAATAGGCCCGGCACAGTGGCTTACACCTGTAATGCCTGTAATGCCAGCACTTTGGAAGGCCAAGGTGGGTGGATCACCTGAGATCAGGAGTTCGAGACCAGCCTGGCCCACATGGCGAAACCCCGTCTCTACTAAAAATACAAAAATTATCCAGGCATAGTAGTGGGTGCCTGTAATCCCAGCTACTCAGTTGGCTGAGACAGGAGAATCGCTTGAACCTGGGAGGAGGTGGAGGTTGCAGTGAACCAAGATCACGCCACTGCAGTCCAGCCTGGGCAAAAGAGCAAGACTCCATCTCAAAAAATAAATAAATAAAATGGCAAAATACCTACATTTAATTTATTATTATGATAATCAAACACTCATTAGTAGCTCCTGCTATGGGTCATGCTCTTTAAAGGCAAAAAGTACAAAATATAGTCCCTGCCTCAAACTGCCTATGTGTGGAGAGGGGCCACGCACATTTAGAAAGGATAATACAAACTAGCATCTTAGGGTTGCTCAACTCAAGTTATTCTTATTAGATGTGTATAAACATGCTTACCAGTTTTGCATATATAAATAGCATCTCACACTGTACGTGAAGTGAGAAATTGGAAAGTCTTTCCCTAAGTGTTTGCCTAGCTCTTTAAATAAGTTATTTGATGATAAGCAATTTACTAGATTCCAAAATTCTGAATTCAGAAACACATGGACCTTTGGGAAAACGGATTTGGTCATCAGTAAATATATGTTCCTGCCCGTGGGCAAACACTGAGGAAAATGTACCTTTGCTGGTATGAAAGGAGAGGTGACCCTGTGGCTTCCAGCTGCTCTGCTGACCCAACAGCATATAAGAGGAGCCACTGAGCCCACCCACTAACCAGGGCTGCTGCCTCCCCACAGGGTCAGATGCCAGAGCAAGTCCCTGGGGGTGCTTCCCATGAGGTGGAAAAATTTATCTCATTCATGTTCTTTTCAACCAGTGGATCTTGCATTGTACTGATTTAGGAATTCAACTGGGCGTAGAGGAAGGTGACTTTTTCCTGGATTCTGGAGGGTCTTCTGCCAAACAAAGGTGCTTTTGCACAGAAGGAGGTGCAGGTGCAGCTGTCGGGTGATTTCTCATGGCAGTGAAGATGAATGGCTACATCACGCCTCAAGAGATGATGCGTGTATTTTAATGCCTCTCTTTGTTAATACAAACTTAAAAAACAAACTAGAAAACAAGTTGCATGCATTTCTGGTACTGAACTGATGGTTATAAGGTATTAAGGGCATAAGTACCATACCTACCCCATTAGACAAGCAGGTAAGGAATTTCCCTTTCAGCTTTATCTGACAAGCTCTTCCCCTGGGCTACTCCAGTCAGAATCTTGTCTGCATTCCACTGTTTCATCGGTAAAACTCAAACTTTCCTAGAATCTTTGCCAATACTCACTCACTGGAAACCTCTTTCTCTGGCTGCAGATACAATTCCATTAACACAAGATGAGGAAATGAAGGCTAGGACTTAAAACAAATATTGCTTCCACAATACAAGATTGTGGAGCTTGTATTTTCTAACTTGTGTATTAGAAACAAAGCCATCACTTTCTAATGTTTCTAATGTTCAGAGACTATTCCTCACTTCTGCTTAATACATGTTACTGAGATCAATTAAAAAGTGTCTAAGTTTATATATGGTGTTTTATTAATTTTAATTTTACTTTACTGGGTACATAATAAGTATATGTATGTATCAAGCACACAAAATGTTTTGATATAGGCCTGCAATGCATAATAATCACATCAGGGAAAATAGAGTGTCCCTCCCCTCAAGTGTCTGTTCTTTGTTACAAACAATCCAATTATACTTTTAGTTTAAAATGTACAATTAAATTATTATTGTCTATAGTCACCCTGTTGTGCTAGCAAATACTAGATCTTATTCATTCTTTTCAACTTTTCCTTTTGTACGTATTAACCAACCCCACCTACCCTGTTCCCCTCACTCCCCTTCCCAGCCTCTGGTAACCATCCTACTCTCTCTCTGTGAGTTCAGTTGTTTTGATTTTTAGACCCCATAAACAAATGAGAACATATGATGATGTCTTTCTGTGCCTGGCTTATTTCACTTAACATAATGACCTCCAGTTCAGTCCACATTGTTGTAAATGACAGGATCTCATTTTTTATGGCTAAATAGTACTCCATTGTATATATGTACCACATTCTCTGTATCCATTCATCTGTTCATGGACACTCAGCTAGCTTTTCAAATTTTGGCTGCTGTGAACTGTTCTGCCACAAACATGGGAGTGCAGATATCTCTTCGATACACGGATTTCCTTTCTTTTGTGTATATACCCAGCAGTGGGATTGCTGGATCATATGATAACTCTATTTTTAGTTTTTTGAGGAACCTCCAAACTGTTCTCTATCATAGTAGTTGTACTAATTTACATTCCCACCAACAGTTTACAAGGTTTCCCTTTTCTCCACATCCTCACCAGCATTTCTTATTGCCTGTCTTTTGGACATAAACCATTTTATCTGGGGTGACATAATATCTCATTGTAGTTTTCATTTGCATTGCTGTGATGATCAGTGGCGTTGATCACCTTTCCATATGCCTCTTTGTCATTTGTATGTCTTCTCTTGATAAATATCTATTCAAATTTTTTGCCAATTTAAAATCAGATTATTAGATATTTTTCCCACAGAGTTGTTTGAACTCCTTATATATTCTCTTGTTAGATGGTAATTTTCAAATATTTTCTCCCACTCTGTGGGTTGTCTCTCTGTTTATTATTCCCTTTGCTGTGCAGAAACTTTTACTTGATGTAATCGCATTCATCCATTTTTGCTTTGGTTGCCTGTGCTTGTAGGATATTACTTAAGATACTTTTGCCCAGACCAATGTCCTGGAGATTTTCCCCAGTGTTTTCTTGCAGTAGTTTTATAATTTGAAGTCTTAGATTAAAGTCTTTAATCCATTTTGATTTTTAATATAAGAGAGAGAGGTCTAGTTTCATTCTTCTGCATGTGGATATCCAGTTTTCCCAGAACTATTTATTGAAGAGACTATCTTTTTCCCAATGTATGTTCTTGACACCTTTGTTGACAATGAGTTCACTGTAGGTGTGTGGATTTGTTTCTGGGTTCTCTGTTCTCTTCCATTGGTTTATGTGTCTGTCCTTATGCCAGTACCATGTTATTTTGGTTACTGTAGCCCTGTAGTAAAATTTGATATCAGCTAATGTGATTCCTCCAGTTTTGTTCTTTTTGTTTAAGATAGCTTTGACTATTCTGGGTCTTTTGTGATTCCATATACATTTTAAAATTGTTTTTTCCTGTTTCTTTGAAAAATGTCATTGGTATTTCGATAGGGATTGCATTGAATTTTTAGATTGCTTTGGGTAGTATGGACATAACAATATTGATTCTTCCAATCCATGAACATGGAATACCTTTCCATTTTGTGTGTGTCCTCTTCAATTTCTTTCATCAGTGTTTTATAATTTTCATTATAAATATATTTTACCTCTTTGGTTAATTCCTAGGTATTTGATTTTATTTGTGGCTATTGTAAATGGGGTTACTTTTTACGTTTCTTTTTCAGATTGTTCACTGTTGGCATATAGAAATGCTACTGATTTTTTTATGTTGGTTTTGTATCCTGAAACTTTACTAAATTTGTTTATCTGTTTGAACAGTGTTTTTTTGGTTTTCCAAATGTAGGATTGCATCATCTGCAAACAAGAATTTTCCAAATATAAGATTGCATCATCTGCAAACAAGAATAATTTGACTTTTTCCTTTCAAGTTTGGATGCCCTTTATTAATTTCTCTCGTCTGATTGCTGTAGCTAGGACTTCCAGCGCTATGTAAATAACAGTGATGAAAGTGGGCATCCTCATAGCGTTCTTGATTTTTTCTCATTCAGTATGATACTATCTATAAGTCTGTCATACACGGCTTTTATTATGTTGAGATGTGTTCAGTTTATATCTTTTTTTAGGGTGTTTATCATGAAGGGATGTTGAACTTTATAAGTGCTTTTTCAGCATCTGTTGAAATAATCATAATTTTTTTTATGCCCCTCTAGTCTGCTGACTCTGGGTCCAGTTCAGCACACTCACCTAGGAGTTGCAGTTCTTGTGGCCTAACCTGCCTTTCACGTTAATTTAGAGCCCTAGAGCACTTTATAAAGCCCACAGTGATGAGGCTTGTGGGAATTCAAGTTCAGACTGCTGAGACCGGTGATTCCTTATGGCTATGGCTGGTTTAAATGCTCTTTCGTGGGCAGGTATCAGCTGAGTTTGGTCTGGTTTCATTTTTCTGGTATAATAGGGCCACACTGAGTTCAATGCCTCATAATTGTTATGCTCTCCCACTCCCCAGGGCATAAAGCTGCTGTCTACACCACGCCATCACTACTAAGGGTGTGAGAGAATAGTGGCATCAGTGATTCAAGACTGTTTTTCTTACCTCTTCAGTGCCTCTTTCAGCAATGTGTGGTTAAAACCAGGTAATGTGAGTGCTCACCTGATTTTTGGTTCTTATGAAGGTGGTTTTATTGTGTGTAGATAGTTGTTAAATTGGTTTTCTTGCTGTGGCAGGGACGATCAGTGGAGATTTCTTTTCCACCTCTTGCTCTGACCGCCAATCTGTTTTCTTTTTTAAAAAATCCCTAGGTTTCTAAAATTGGGCTTAGAGGTTCAAATTCTTGAGCAAGTAGGTCCGTCCCAGAAATCTATTTTCAGTCAAGTAGAGAAATAAACACTCTGCCAGCCTCAATATTTCTTCTGCACACAACACAGCCAGTGTACCATTTTCACTGAACAGAAACACTAATGAATTTCCAGAATACCATGGTCTAGTATATGATCCCAGTCCTCCAGTGTAATTTACATTCTAAGATAATTTAAGTCCATGAATCAGAATTGTCCGTAAGCCCTTATGTGGTGATATTTAGGAGAAGCAAGGGAAAAAAAAAAGAAAAGAAAAATTTTAACAGAATATATTCATATTAAAATAACCAAAATTACAGTTGCACCTCCTAGCAATTCTGTATATATAACAGATACACAATAAATATCAATGAAAGCATTAGCAAGCATATGGGCTAATGTTGCCCCTTAGAGCAGAATGGCCACAGACAGGCCTGAAACCCATCCTCTCCATGCTAGCTCAGTGTGAAAGCTCACAGCCCCACATGTGCTAAACCCTCTTTTTTCCTTTACATCAGAGTTTAGTTTTCAAACCTCTGAACACCTGACTCTCATATATTGAGAATGTGTCAAAAGATCACATTTATTTAACTCATTAAGGAGAAAACTAGCAGGCGAAGGATGGCAAAGCTGTTTCAAAGGAGGATATGAGGACACATACAAATGCACGTGTACACATTCAATGGGGAAAAAAATGCTGCTTTGGGGGTAATCATTTCTACCACATAGAAGTCATTTTCATACCAAGTGGGCAAAAATTATTGGTAACATCAATTTTGTATTAAGTTAACATCTAACCTTACCAACTCTGGCAGTAAATAATAGTAAACAGTAAGCACACCAGCTACCATTCACTAGAACATCAAATTATTATTAGGTGTGATGGAATGATAATGTTTGATTATGACTATCAACATTTTTGCCATTCTCCTTTTTTTATGAATTTCTTTAATAACCACAGCATACAGAATATATCCCAATTCTTAAAATACTGAAGAAGGTTAATCTTTGAGCAAAATAAAATGGCACATTACCCTTTTGATTTCAAATTAATCATAAATAAAATAATTCATATTTAATCTTTCAGAAACCTTTTAACTTTCTATGCATAAAAAATAAATATTCCTCTGGATCTAAGAAATTTTTAAATAAAAACATATTTTTCATGCACATCTCCCACTCTGCGTGTTTTCAAAATATGAACAATTAACTAAGGAAATAATTTGCATTTAGCTGATGGTAAAAATAGTTTATTGTCAGAGACTGTTATCTGCATATGGAAGGAAAAGAAGATCCAAATAGAAGTCCCATACATGTTAGTTATATTTACACCTAAGTGCTTCGTTTTCTTTTTGAGCAATTGTAAATCGTATTGTATTTTTAACTTTGGTGTCCATATGTTCATTGCTAGTACATAGAAATACAGTTAAATTTTGAGTGCTAAAATTGTATCGTAAGACATTATTAAATACACTTGTTAGTTGCAGTTTTTATAGTTTTTTGTGGTGGTTTTAGATTCTTTGAGATTTTCTACATAGACAACCATGTCATTTAAAAAGAAATACAGTTTTCTTTCTTCCTCTCTTATTATATGCCTTTTATTTCCTTCCTTTCCTCATTACACTGGCTAGAAATTCCATGACTATCTTGTCTAGTGATGGTGAGAGTAAACAAATTTGCCTTGTTCTCAATCTTAGGGGGAAGCATTCAATCTTTGGTATAACAGTATACAGTATACCATTAAGTACAGTTAGCTGTATGTTTTTATAGATGTTGTTTACCAAGTTTAGATAGGTCTCTATATTCCCATTTTTCTGACAGTATTCGTCATGCATAGGTATTGAATTTGGTGAATTGCTTTTTCTGTCTTGATTGATATCATCATGTGATTTTTATTCTTTAGTCTGTTATTATTGTGATTTACATTGATTCATTTTGAATATTGTGTTAGCATTGCTGGCATAAACCCTACATGTTGATAATATACGCTTCTTTTTATATTTAGTGGTTCTGTTTGACAATATTTTGTTATTATTGTACGCATAAGGGATATAGTGTAGTTTTAATTTTTATATTGACTTTCCTAGTTTTAGGATCAAGGATACAGTAACTTCATAAAAGTAATTGGAAAGTGTTCCCTCCATTTCTATGTTCTGGAAGAGTTTGTGTAGAGTTGGTATTACATCTTTGAACATGTTGGCAGAATTCTCCAGTGAAACCATTTGGAACTGGGGATTTTGTTTTTGTGAGTTATTACATTACAGAATCTCTTTAATAGCTATAATGCTATTCAAATAGTCATTTTCATGTTGTACGAGTTGTGGTAGATTTTACTTTACTAGGATTTGGCCCATTTCATTAATGTTGTCGAATATGTATGTGTAGGTTTACTCATAGTACTCCCTTATCCTTTTGAGGTCTGTAGTGATAATTTGTTGTTCATTGCTGATATTGGTCATTTGTGTCTTCTCTTTCTTTTTTCTGTTGGTCTTATTAGAAATTTGTCAAGTGTATTGATCTTTTCAAAGAATCAGCTCTTAGTTTCATTGATAGGATTCATTCTCTTATTGTTTTCATTTCTGCTCTTATCCTTATTATTTCTTTCCATTGGCTTGTTTTGAGTTTTTTGGCTCTGTGTTTTCTGTGTTCTTGAGGCAGGAGACTTTTATACTTTTCTAATATGTACATTAAGTGCTATAAATTTTCCTTTCATTACACTCTACTTTAGCTGTGTTACACCAGTTTTTCTATATGTTGCATTTTTTGTTTTCATTCAATTTAGTGTATTTTTCAAAAATTTCCTTCAGACTTCCTCTCTGACCATGAATTAAAGTATGCTGTTAGGAGGATGCTGAGGTGGGAGGATTGCTTGAGCCCAGGAGTTTGAAGTTGCAGTGAGCCATAATCATGCCACTACAGTCCAGCCTGGGTGACAGAGCAAGGTGCTGTCTCTGAAATTTAAAAAAATATGCTCTTAAATTCTACATGTTTGAAGATTTTCCTTGTTATCTTTCTGTTATCGAGCTGTAGTTTGATTCCATCATCGACAAAAAACACTCTGTGTGATTTCAATAATTTTATATTTATCAAGGTTTGTTTTATATGATCTGTCTTAGTGTGTTTCATGGGTGCTTGAATAGAACCGTGTTGTTGGATGGAGTATTCAATAATGCCAATTAGATATTTGTTCATGGTGCTGTTGAGTTTTCTAAGTCTTTGCTGATTTTTGTCTAGTTGTATTAATTGTTAGGAGAGTGGTGGTAAAGTCTCCAATTATAATTATGGATTTGTGTGTTTCTCTTTTCAATTCTTTTTTAGTTTTCTTATACTTTGAATTGGTTTGTTTTTTCTTGGTATATTTTGCTGCTGTCATATTTAGTGCATAAACATTTAGGATTGCTATGCCTGCTTGATGATTGACCATTTTGTTATTATATAACATCTTTCTCTGGTAAATTTATGTACTCTGAAGCCTACTTTATTTGATATTAAATAGCCAATCCTGGGTTATTTTAATTCATGTTTGCTACTCCTGTTGTGTTTTGATTAATGTTTATATGATATATATGTCTTCACCCTTTTACTTTCAACCTGCCTGTATCATTCTATTTGTAGTGATTTTCTTGTAGACAATGTGAGTCGTTTATAATCTACTCTGCCAACTTTTGTTTTTAATTGACATATATAAGCAATTTGCATTTAATGTAATCTACTGATACGTTGGGGCTTAACTCAGTCATTCTACTTTATTATTTTCTGCTTATTCTGCTTTCCCTTTAACTGTTTTCTTTTTAATATGTCATTGTGGGTTATTTGAACGTTTTTGTAATTTTATTTTTATTTATCTATAATGTTTTAGAGTGTATTTCTTTGTATAGTTTTTTTAGTGGTTGCTTTACATATTACAATATATACATATAACTTATCAGTCTACTGATGTCATAATTTTACCAATTTGAACAAAATGTAGAAACTATGTCTACCTTTATGTCCCTTACCCTCTCCCACTTGTAATACAATTGTCTTAAATTGTTTTATAAACAACATCAGATAGCAGTATAATTTTGTTTCATCCATAAAACATAATTTAGAGAATTGAAGGTGAAGGAAAGTCTTTTGTATTTATGTGTAATTTCACTATGTTCTTTTTTCCATCCTGATGTCTTTTTTTTCTTCCTTATTTGTTTTCAATAGGTTTTGAGGGAACCGATGGTGTTTGGTTACACGAATAAGTTCTTTAGTGGTGAATTCTAAGATTTTGGTGCACCCATCACCCGAGCAGTGTACACTGTATCCAATGTTTAGTCTTTTATTCCTCACTTCCCTCCCACCTTTTCCACTGAGTTCCCAAAGTCCATTGTATCATTCTTATAACTTTGTGTCCTCATACCTTAGCTCCCACTTACGAGTGAGAAAATACGATGTTTGCTTTTCCATTTCTGCGTTTCTTCACTTAGAATAATGATCTAATTCCATTCAGGTAGCTGCAAATGCCATTATTTCCAATTATTTTATTCCCTTTTATGGTTGAGTAGTATTCCCTGGTGTGTGTGTGTGTGTGTGTGTGTGTGTGTGTGTGTGTGTGTGTGTATCACATTTTCTTTATCCACTCATTGATTGATGGGCATTTGGGCTGATTCCGTATTTTTACAGTTGCAAATTGTGCTGCTATAAACATACATGTACAAGTCTCTTTTTTGTATAATGACTTCTTTTCCTCTGGGTAGATACCCAGGAGTGAGATTGCTGGATCAAATAGTGGATCTACTTTTAGTTTTTTAAGGAATCTCCATACTCTTTTCCATAGTTGTTGTAGCAATTTACATTCCCACTACCAGTGTAAAAGTGTTTTCACCACATCCATGCAGACATCTATTTTTTTTATTCTTTTTTGATTATGGCCATTCTTGCAGGAGCAAAGTGGTATCACATTGTAGTTTCGATTTACATTTCCCTGATAATTAATGTTATTGAGTATTTCTAATATGTTGGTTGGCCATTTGTATAACTTCATTTGAGAATTGTCTCTTCATGTCCTTAGCCCACTTTTTGATGGGATTGTTCGTTTGTTCATTGCTGATTTGTTTGAGTTCCTTGTAGATTCTGGATATTAGTCCTCTGTCAGATGTATAGATTACAAAGATTTTCTCCCACTCTGTGGGTTGTTTACTCTGCTGTTTCTTTTGCTGTGCAGAAGCTTTTGAGTTTCATGAAGTCCCATCTCTTTATCTTTGTTTTTGTTGCATTTGCTTTTGGGTTGTCGGTCATGAAGTTTTTGCGTAAGCCAATACCTGGAAGGGTTTTTCCAATATAATTTTCTAAAATTTTTATGATTTCAGGTCTTAGATTTAAGTCTTTGATCCATTTTAAGTGGAGTTTTGTATAAGGTGAGCGATGAGGATCATTCTTCTACATGTGGCTTGTCAATTATTCCAGCACCATTTGTTGAATAGGGTGTCCTTTCTGCGCTTTATATTTTTGTTTGCTTTGTCAAAGATCAGTCAGCTGTAAGTATTTGGGTTTATTTCTGGGTTCTCTATTCTGTTCCATTGGTCTATGTGCCTATTTTTATACCAGTATCATGCTGTTTTGGTGACTATGGCTTTATAGTATAGTTTGAAGTCAGGTAATGTAATGCCTCCAGATTTGTTCCTTTTGCTTAGTCTTGCTTTGGCTATGTGGGCCCTTTTTTTGCTCCATATGAATTTTAGAATTGTTTTTTCATGTTCTGGGAAGAATGGTGGTATTTTGATAGGAATTGCATTGAATTTGTAGATTGCTTTTGGTAGTATGGTCATTTCACAATATTGATTCTTCCCGTCCAAGAGCATGGGATGTGTTTCCATTTGTTTGTATTGTCTATAATTTATTTCATCAGTGTTTCATATTTTTCCTGGTGTAGAGGTCTTTCACCTCCTTTGTTAAGTATATTTCTTAGTTTCTTTTTTTTCAGTTGAAGCTATTGCAAAAGGGGTTGAGTTCTTGATTTGATTCTCAGCTTGGTTGCTGTTGGTGTATAGCAGGGATACTTACTAGTATACATTTATTTTATATCCTGAAACTTTACTGAATTCATTTGCCAGTTGTAGGAGGTTTTTGGATGAGTCTTTAGGGTTTTCTAGGTATATGAGTATGTCATCAGCAAACAGCAACAGTTTGACTTCCTCTGTACTGATTTGGAAGTCCTTTCTTTCTTTGTCTGATTACTCTGTCTAGGACTTCCAGTGCTGTGTTGAATAGAAGTGGAGAAAGTGGGCATCCTTGTCTTGTTCCAGTTCTCAGAGGAAAAGCTTTCAACTTTTCCTCATTCAGTATAATGTTGGCTGTGAGTTTATCATAGATGGCTTTTATTACCTCCTTCTATTTTGCTAAGGGTTTTAATGATAAGGAGATGCTTGATTTTGTCAACTGCTTTTTCTGCATCTTTTGAGATGATCATGTGATTTTTGTTTTTAATTCTGTTTATATGGTGTATCACATTTTTTGACTTGTGCATGTTAAACCATCCCTGCATCCCTAGTTTAAAACCCACTTGATCATGGTGGATTGTCTTTTTTATATGTTGTTGGATACTGTTAGCTAGTATTTTCTTAAGAATTTTTGCATCCATGTTCATCAGGGATATTGGTCTGTAGCTTTCTTTATTGGTTATGCCCTTTCCTGGTTTTGGTATTAGGGTGATATGATACTGGGTTAATAGAATGATTTATGGAGGATTCCCTCTTTCTCTGTCTTTTGGAATAGTCTCAATAGGACTGGTACCAATTCTCCTTTGAATGTTTGATAGAATTCAGCCGTGAATCCATCTAGCCCTGGACTTTTTTTGTTGGCGGGTTTTTTTTTTTCTTTTATTACCATTTCAATCTTGCTGCTTGTTATTGGTTTGTTCAGAGTTTCTATTCCTGGTTTAATCTAGGAGGGTTGTATATTTCCAGGAATTTATTTTTATTATTTTTTATTATACTTTAAGTTCTAGGGTACATGTGTACAACGTGCAGGTTTGTTACATATGTATACATGTGCCATGTTGGTGTGCTGCACCTATTAACTCATCATTTATATTAGGTATATCTCCTAATGCTATCCCTCCCCCTCCCCTACCCCATGACAGACCCCAGTGTGTGATGTGCCCCTTCCTGTGTCCAAGTGTTCTCATTTTACAATTCCCACCTGTGAGTGAGAACATGTGGTGTTTGGTTTTTCTGTTCTTGTGATAGTTTGCTGAGAATGATGGTTTCCAGCTTCATCCATCCATGTCCCTATAAAGGACCCGAACTCATCCTTTTTTATGAATGCAGAGTATTCCATGGTGTATATGTGCCACATTTTCTTAATCCAGTCTATCATTGATGGACATTTGGGTTGGTTCCAAGTCTTTGCCATTGTGAATAGTGCCACAATAAACATACGTGTGCATGTGTCTTTATAGTAGCATGACTTAGAATCCTTTGGGTATATATCCAGTTTTTGTTTATAAGCCTCGTCTAGGTTTTCTAGTTTATGCACATAAAGGTGTTCATAGTACCTTTGAATTATCTTTTGTGTTTCTGTAGTACTGGTTGTAATACCTCCTGTTTCATTTCTAATTGAGCTTATTGGGATCATCTCTTTTCTTGGTCAGTCACATGAACAGTATATCAATTTTATTTTTCTTTTAAAAGAGCCAGTTTTTTGTTTAATCTTTATATTTTTTTTGTTTCAATTTCATTTCATGTGGTTCTTGGTTATTTCTTTTCTTCTGCTGGGTTTGAGGTTGGTTCTGATTTTTCTGGTTCCTTGCCGTGTGACCTTAGATCATCTGTTTGCATTTTTTCAGACTTTTTGATGTTGGCATTTAATGCTAAAAACTTTACTCTTAGCACTGCCTTTGCTGTATCCCAGAGGTTTTGATAGTTGTGTCACTATTATTCAGTTCAAATAATTTTTTAACTTCCATCTTGATTTTATTGTTGACCCAATGATCATTCAGGAGCAGGTTATTGGTTTCTGTGTAGTTGCATGGTTTTGAGAGTTTCTTTTGGAGTTGATTTCTAATTTTATTCCACCGTGATCTGAGAGAGTACTTGATATAATTTCAGTTTTCTTAAATTCATTGAGACTTGTTTTGTGGCCTATCACATGATCTACCTTGGAGAATGTTTCCTGTGCTAGTGAATAGAAGTTATATTTTGCAGTTTTTGGATAGAATGTTCTATAAATGTCAGTTAAGTTCATTTGTTCTAGGGTACAGTTTGAGTTCATTATTTCTTTGTTGACTTTCTGTCTTGATACCTGTCTAGTGCTGTCAGTGGAGTACTGAAGTCCCCCACTAGTATTGTGTTGCTGTCTGTCTCATTTCTTGGGTCTAGTAGTAATTATTTTATAAATTTGGGAGCTCCAGTGTCAGGTGCATATATATTTAGGAGTGTGATATTTTCCTGCTGGACTAGTCCTTTTATCATTACACAATATCCCTCTTTGTCTTTTTTAACTGCTGTTGCTTTAAATTCTGTTTTAAATTCTGAAGGTATTCATGCATTGAGGGAAGATCATCTCAGTTTAATGAAAGTAGTTTTTAATTTAATGTATATTCATTAAAATATTTTTTGAAGTTTTTGTCTCCAGTACACAGAAACACACAGTAATGTCATGGGTATTTAACCTTAATGTGTTTATGTACAAAGGTAGTTATTCAAATATTTTCTTATCTCTGAAGAATCTTCATTATTAATAAACAAATTTCTGATGGAAAACAAAATGTATAGTAGACATCATTGAGTGATTCAAAGGAAATTGTCGTAAATACCAAAAGCTTAAAACAAAGTGAGAGATTTTAGTTAAGTAAACTTGTCTAACAGCAATTACAGGACTTGTAAAATACATTAGACCATAAAGAAGTAGTGTGTTTGTGGGGGTAGAGGACAATACGGTACTGCTTTAGTGAAGAAATAAATTGTATACTTTATTACAATTTGCATTAGTATTTACATTGTAATAAATAGAAACTTTATTTTCAGATAGTTTAGATTATATTTCTGCTACTTCAACCATCAATAGTAAGACTTCTCAAAAACCTGGGAAGCTGGGAGTTGATGATAAATATTGCAATCAGTGATCAAAACCCAGAGAGCAACTAGACTTTGGACACAAGAACTTCATAGTAAAGAAACTTTTTGTGTTAGTATCATCACTGGAGTATAATGTGAATCAAATAAGAAAGGAAAATCATGAATTAGAAGAAGAGGCAACTGGGTATGGTTTTCATATTGTAGAACAGGTTAATCATTCATTAATCGATTTAACTCTAATTTTACTTGACTAAAATTGAGACACAAATTCATTTTATGTCTGCATTTTCATAATTAAACAAATTATATTTTAAAATGTATTTCAGAAACTCACAACTCAACTTTATAGGTGTGTGCGTCATTGGGGCGGGAGTCAGCTGAGCTGCTGGGGCAATGTTGGGATGAAAAAATTTATATTAAAAATATGTATAAAAGGGAAACAACATAATCTGAACGTTTTTTAGAATGCCAAAATATTATACTTATTTTCTTTTTATTTACTTTTTTTTTTTTTTTTTTGAGACAGAGTCTGGCTCTGTCTCACAGGCTAGAGTGCAATGGCGCCATCTCGGCTCACTGCAACCTATGCCTCCAAGCAATTCTCCTGTCTCAGCCTCCTGAGTAGCTAGGATTAAGCTACTCAGTACATGTGCCACTACGCCCAGCTAATATTTGCATTTTTAGTAGAGACGGGGTTTTGCCAAGCTGGTCAGGCTGTTCTGAAACTCCTGGCCTCATGATCTGCCCATCTTGGCCTCCCAAAGTGGCATGAGCCACCGTGCCTGGCCACTTATTCTTTAATTATTTTGAAAACAATGACAAAGCCTTGGACATATAATGTCAAGTGCACTTTTCATTATCTAGTTTGAATTTTTATTTCTGAAGGTATTTTTGCTGTCTGGTCATCTTTTCTTCCTTTTGTAGTATCTTCTGCTGCATTCAAATTCTTCAAAGAAGACCTATTTTTGTCATTCTTTAACATCAAAATTTATCTTGATATGTAGCTTCTATTTTGTTCCACTTCTTTTTCTTTTACATATAAAACACGGAAATTTATTCATTTTACACAGATAACTCCATTGTATACATGAAGTATACATGTTATTAAACTTCTATTTTATAGAAATAAATTTCATATATATAAAAATATTTGTAAAACTTAAAAGTAAAATGAGCATTCATGTTTTGGTCATAGATTTTTTATTTTTTAATGGAATGTGTTTTTGAAGCCCTGAACACAGCTACTTTTCTATTTATTTCCTGAACCCTTAAGTTGGTTTACTGATTGTAATCTACATTTTTCTGTCATTTCCTTTCTCCATGTGGTTTTCTATCTCTTTCATTTTGTTGACATTATGTCAGCAAAGATCTTTAGATCTCTTCTTCAAAGTCTTTAAATCATCACACAACTCTCTGCCCCTTTCCCTTTTTCTAAAACTGCCTGGTTCCATTTTCTCCTTAACTCAGATACTAAAGATGTTTTCTTACTTCTCTTTTTCTACACTGAATAATGTCCTTGATGCTTTTTGTGTGTACTTTTTTTTCTTCTTATAGACTGTGGTCAATGGGTATCAAAATGTATTTTTGTGTCTTTTTCAAACATATGTGTTTTACTTTTATATCTTGGTTACTCATCTCTGGATTATGGCTTATATTTAGTAATAGGTTATTTTATCTTAGTATACCAACATGGATATGAATAGTTTATTTACAAAAAGTGTATGGTTAGACCAGGTGTGGTGGCTCACACTTGTAATCCCAGCACTTTGGGAGGCCAAGGTGGGTGGATCATTTGAGGTCAGGAGTTCAAGACCAGTCCGACCAACATGGTGAAACACCATTTCTACTAAAAATACAAAATGAGCCCAGAGTGGTGGTACACACCTGTAATCCCAGCTACCTGGGAGGTGGAGGCAGGAGAATCACTTGAATCCAGGAAGCAGAGGTTGCAGGGAGCTGAGATCACACCATTGCATTTCAGCCTGGACAAAAAGAGTGCAATTCCATCTCAAAAAGCAACAACAACAACAAAAACGGTATGGTTATAATTTCACTTTATCTGCCATATTTTCCATAACATTGTTCTTTGTATTATTTATCTAAGATCATAATTTCATATAGAATGCTTCCAAAGTATGCTCAGTTGAAACTGAAAGGATCATAGTTTATAGATTTGTTTCTTTGATATGCCATAGCACAATATCTGTTTAAACAATTATTAAATATTTACTCTTAAAAATACTTTATTTACTAATTCTGTGCACTTCTGCAGGTATAAGAAACTCCTGGAAATGTCAATTAATTTGTTAAGTGTGTTTGGAAATGAAGACTTCAGTTGTCATGGAGACTTAAAAACCGATCAACTGAAAATGGATATTCTGATTAAGAAGCTAAAACATAAGGTAATTTTTTTTTAAAAAAATTATCTTAAGGATTTGATTACATGTGTGAGACGTGCAGGTTTGTTACATAGGTAAGGGTGTGCCATGATGGTTTGCTGCACCTATCAATCCATCACCTGGATGTTAAGCCCCACAGGAATTAGCTATTGATGTTGATGCTCTGCCTCCTGACTCCAATAGGCCCCAGTGTTTGTTGTTCCCCTCCCCAATTCTATATGTTCTCACCGTTCAGCTCCCACTTAGAAGTAAGAAAATGTAGTGTTTGGTTTTTTGTCCCTGGATTAGTTTCCTGATGATAACAGCTTTGAGTTCATCCACGTCCTTGCAAAGTGTTTGATCTCATTCATTTTTATGACTCCATGGTGTGTATATACCAGTTTTTCTTTATCCCATTTATCAGTGAGGGACATCTGGGTTGATTCAGTGTCTTTGCTATTGAGAATAGTGCTGCAATGAACATACAAATGCATATATCTTTATAATAGAATGATTTATATTCCAATATACAATAATTTTAAATCAGTTTTGGGCTTCAAAATCATGTAATTTGGGAAAATATTAATAATGGAAAAACCCAAATTCTGCCAAAATATGTTGAGAAAATAGAGGGTAATTATATATTTTAATACTTTAAATGCATCAGGCTGTTAGTTCATCTTCCCCAGATCTGGGAATACCTAGAAGGGGAGAGACTGGGTTACATTAATGAGGGCCATTTCAATCTCTTGTCTCTGCAGCAGCCATTTCAAAATATGTCAAAAAAAATATTTGGGGTTAAATACTTTGATTTCCTTCAGCTTCTTCTCTCTGTGATGCTGTACCAGAATCAGGGTAGAAAGTAAGCCACATTATAAGTGTTAAAAATACCCATCTGATGAGATTTTATAGTTTGAAGTGTGTGATTCCCAGACCCTTTAGATAGAAATTGGGGCCAAAGAAAACAAGGTCTTATTCCTCAATGTAAATCTCTCAGTGCTTTAAAGAGTGAAAGAAAGATTTTTCATTTAATTTTACAGACTTCATACTAGTGAAAAGGATAGTTTTCAAAATATAAGTCTTGTTTCTATAAAGGACACACTGTTGTTTCTCTTATGTCTTGAACTCTGGCCAGTGATCGGAAACCAAGCAGTACCTGTCTCCAGATCACTGGTACCCAATTAATGTGTGGTGGAGGGGGTGGTGGGTAACGGGTTTATTGAGAAAGAATGAACCCACTATGCAGTTCACTCATTTAAGATATACAAGTCACTGACTTTAGTATTTTCAGAGAGTTATGCAGTCATCATTACAATCAATTTTAGAACATTTTCATCACCCTAAAAGCAAACCCCACATCATTTAGCCATCTTCACTAGTTTTCCCTTCCTCCCTAAGCCTTAGGGAACCACCCACCTTCTTTGTATAGATTTGCCTATAAGACTCTGAAATATAAAACAAGTGATCTACTGTGACTGGCTTATTTCACTTAGCATAACTTTTCATGCTGCATCTGTGTTGTAGCAGGTATTGATGCGCGGTTTTCTCCTTAGTTCAGCTAAATCTGGATTCTTCTTTCACGACTAGGAAAAATTAAGCATGCAGACACATTGAAGGGTGAGGAGGACAGACTTTATTATGTGAAAAGGATATATCTCAGTAAAGAGAGGGGTCCTGCCAACAGATTTCCACCTCACAATTGAATGCCAGGAACACATGAGCTGAAGTGACCAGTCTCCTCCCCTGCATAAAGCACGAATTCCTGGTGGCTCCACCCCATCCCACCAGTGTATGTGGGCCTCTGGTCCACTGCTGGCATGTCCAGGCAAGACAAGTCCGGGTCCCCTTCTCTGCACATAGCATCTGGTGTAAACACTTGTGGGGCTGGTTGGAGATTCTCCAGGGACCCTTCCATATCTGCCTAGGCATTTTGCTGTCTCCTCCTAAGATCAGGATCAGTGCTTAATTTCTTCTTATTGCCGAGTAATACTCCAGTGTATGGATGCATCAAACAGTTATTTATCCATTCACCAGGTGATGGACCTTTGGGCTCTTTCCCACCCAAAGGTGATGGACGTTTTGATTCTCTCCATTTTTGGACTCCTATTAATAATGTTGCTGTAGACATTTACATATGAGTTTTTGTGCTTGCATATCTTTCTGTTTTCCTGGAGTATATCTTTATGACTGGAAATTCTGAGTCATATGGTAACTTCATGCTTAACCTTTTGAGGAGCTGCCAATTTGTTTTCCAAAGTGGTTGTGCCACTTTACATTCCCAGCAGCATGGGATAAGGGTTTGAATTTCTTTACATTTTTCCTAACACTTTCTCTTTTTTATTGAACAAAGATTTTTATCCTGTGGTGTGAAGTGATACCACATGTGGTTTTGATTTACATTTTCCTAATGACTCATTACATCTAGCATCTATCAATGTGCTCATTATCCATCTTTATATCTTCTTTGCAGATATATCTGTTCAGAATCTTTGCCCATTTTTTAAATTGAGTTATCTTGTTACTATGAATTGCAAAGTTTCTTTAAATATCCTATATATGTAAGTTGCTTATCAGATATATGCTTTTCAAATACTTTCTTCTACTCAGTGTCTTGCCTTTTCACTTCTCAATACTGTCTTCTCAGACACAGCACTTTTCAATTTTGAAGTCCATTGAATCCGTTTTACCTTTGGAGTCATAGCTAAGAAAACACTGCCAAATGCAGTCACAAAGATTTATGCCAGGGTTTTCTTCTGAAAGTTTTATAGTTTCAGCTGTTACAGTTAGCAGTTCAATTGTGAGTTAATTTTTAAATAAGATATTTGGTCCAAATGTATTTATTTTTTGCATATGAATACCCAGTTGTCCCAACACCATTGGTTGAAAAGACTATTCTTTTCCCATTTTGTTCTTTTGTTATCCTTATGTAAAATCAACTGACTGTAAATGTGCAGGTTTATTTTGAGATTATAAACTCTTAGTTCGTTTATCTATATTCTTAGGCCAAGGCCAAATTGAATTTACTGAGAAGTTTTTTCAATTATGTTGCCTATTACCAGTTGTCTTATGTCATAATAAAAATGAAATTTAGTGGAATATCTTTATCTTTACAGGTGTCTCACCATCCTTCCCTCAAACATTATCTTCCCATCAGGGGCCTTCTCTGTGCCTTGTGGTAACCTACCTGGCCCAAGACGCACCCGGGGTTCGAACCAGGGACGCCAGTTTCTTCAGGTACCAGTGCAGAGGATCATGGGAAGGCACTTTTGTCCATGGAGACCAGGAAAACTTCTTGGCAGCACGGGTTATTTTTTCCTGCCACATATGCCCAACCTCCCCTCACTCCAACCTTACTATCCCCTCAGGAGCCTCTGGCCCTCTTTGTGGTATCCCTAACAGGCCCGATAGGCACACTGGGTTCTAACCAGGGAACCCAGGGTGCCCAAAGGGAACAGTGCTATGGCTGATGGGAAGGCACTTTTGTCCCTGGGGAGCGCAGGAACACTCCTCGCTGGCATCCATTTTTTTCTTTTTCTGCCACAGGAGCCCCATACGCCCTCCTTCTAACCTCACCTTCCCCTCAGGGTCTTTCTGTCCTTTATGGAGTACCCCTGCAGGGCCCGAGACGTGCCCTGATTTCAAATCATGGATGCCACTTTCCCCAGGGGCCAGTGCAGGGCCTGTTATGAAGGCGCTGTTGTCCATGTGGGACTCAGGAATGCTTCTAAGCGGTGTAATTTTCTTTTATATTTTTCTGCCACAAGTGCACCAGCTCCCATTCCTCAATGCCTAACTTTCCCTCCGGTGCCTTCTTCCTTCTTTGAGGCACCCATAGTGTTACCGAGACACACCGTGGTTTTGAGCTGGTTTGGCCATGGTCTCCGGGGTCCAGTGCAGGGGCTGTCGGGAAGGCACTTCCTTCCTTGGGGGAAAAGGAATGCTTCTCGATCACCTGTTTTTTTTTGTTGTAATACCACAGGTAACCCAGCTCACAAACACACACACACACACACTGACACCCATTCATACACATACATAAGCAGCCTCACTCACACACTCAAACTCACATTCACTCACACACACTTTCACTCACACACAGTCACACTCCCTCGTGAACACACATGCACACTCTCCCACTCTCGCACCCTTGCTCACACTCACATTCTCACCCACAAACTCACACACTCAATCCCACTCACACCCACACTTTCACTCACACATGCTCACGCACTCACACGAACACTCACAGTCGCACACTCACCCACTCTGTCACACTCAGACACTAACATTCAAGGTCACTCACACTCACACAAACTCACTTTCACTTATACACATACTCACACCTGCCCTCACACACACTCATTCACACACACGCACATTCGCACACACACGCACTCACACACTCACACTCACATTCTCACAAACTCACTCAACTCCACTCACACTCTCACACTTTCACACTCACCGTCACACACACACACACTCTCACGCTCACATACCCACTCACAGTCACACTCAGACACTAACACTCATGATCACTCACATTTTCTCACACTCACAATCGCGCACACACACACACACACTTACATAAACTTACTGACACACACGGACATACACACAGTCATACCCACTTTAACTCTCACTCACTCATAGTTTATTTTTTCTCCATCAGGAGCTTCACCTTCCTTCCCTCAAACTTTATCTTCCCATCAGGGGCCTTCTCAGTGATTTGTGGTATCCTATCTGGCCGGAGACACACCCTGGGGTCGAACCAGGGCCGCCAAGATCTTCAGGTACCAGTGCAGGGGCTCAAGGGACGGCACTTACATCCGTGGAGTCCCAGGAACACTTCTTGGCAGCACGTTTTATTTTTTCTGCCACTTATGCCCCACCCCCCTTCTCTCCAACCTTACTATCCCCTCAGGAGCCTCCGATCCTCTTTGTGGTACTCCTAATGGGCCCGATAGGCACACTGGGTTCCAACCAGTGAACCCAGGGTGCCCACAGAACTGTTCTGTGTCTGATGGGAAGGCACTTTCGTCCCTTGGGAGCCCAGGAATGCTCCTCGCTGGCTTCCATTTTTTTCTTTTTCTGCCACAGGAGCCCCATGTGCCCTCCTTCTAACCTCACCTTCCCCTCAGGTTCTGTCAGTTTTGGAGTACCCCTGCAGGGACCGAGATGCACCCTGATTTCAAACCAGGGATGCCACGGTCCCAAGGGGACAGTACAGGGTCTGATATGAAGGCACTGTTGTCTGGGACCCAGGAACGCTTCTAAGTGGTGCGATTTTCTTTTATTTTTTCAGCCACAAGTGCACCAGCTCCCCTTCCTCAAAACTTAACTTCCCCTCTGGTGAATTCTTACTTCTTTGGGGCACCCATAGTGTTACAGAGAAAAACCCTGGTTTTAGGCCAGTTAGGCCACGGTCCCCGGGGCCCAGTGCAAGGTCTTTTGGGAAGGCACTTTCTTCCGTGGGGGACAAGAAATGCTTCTCGATGGCCCTTTTTTATTTTTTGTTGTAATACTACAGGTCACCCAGCTCACAAACACACAATAACAGTCACTCACACACATTCAGACTCACACACTCACACAGGCACCCTCACAGTAATACACACCTACACTCACACATTCACTCTCACACTTTCTCACACTCACACTCGCTCTCACACTCATTTTCACTTACACACACTCTCCATCATGCACATTCACGCTGTCACACACACCCACGTGCACACTCACACACTCACTCAAACTCACACTGTCGCTCACAGTCACATTCTCATTCAGAAACTCACACACTCAACCACACTCACTCTCACACTTTCACTCACACTCACCCTTAACACTCACCCTGACTCACACGCGCACTCAGACTCACACACTCACATTGTCACACTCACAGACACACTTATAGTTGCTCACACAGTCACAAACACACTCACACACTCTCACACAAACTCACACAGTTTTCTTTTTCTCCAACAGGTGCCTCACCATCCCTCCCTCAAACCTTATATTCCAATCAGTGGCCTTCTCTGAGATTTATGGTACCCTACCTGGACTGAGATGCACCCTGGGTTCGAACCAGGGATACCAGAATCTTCAGGTAGCAGTGCAGGGGTTCATGGGAAGGCACTTTCTTCCGTGGGGGCAACAAATGCTTCTCGATGGCCCGTTTTTATATTTTGTTGTAATACCACAGGTAAGCCAGCTCTTACTCACACTCACACAATCACTCACACTCACACACACACACACACATACTCTCACGCAAGCACCCTCACACAGTCATATACACTCACTCTCATTCACATTCACTCTCATTTACAGTCACACACTCACTTTCACTCACACACACTGCCTCACACTCACAAACTCATCCACACACACACTTGCTCACACTCACATTCTTACACATTCAAGCCCACTCACACCCACACTCTCACTCTCACCTTCACTCACAGTCACTCTCTCACACTCATGCTGACACACACTCGAACACTCATACTCTCAAAGTCACTCACACATGGTGACTCTCACACACTCTCATTCTCACACTCACAAACGCACTCATTCACTTTCTCTTACACACACTCTCCCTCTTGCACACAAGCTCACATTCACACACACTCATGCACTCACACACTCACATTCTCATGCACAATCTCACACATGCACAATCTCACATTCTCACACTCACCCCCACTCACACATACTCACATTTTCACTCACACACGCACACTCACACTATCACACAGACTAACACGGTCACACTCTCACACACTTACTTTCACTCACACACATTTACACACTCCCTCACACACTCACAAACACACCCACACGCACACTCACCCACACACTCGCTCACACTCAGACTCTCGCTCAAGTCACTCACCTTCTGACTTTCAAACACACACGCACTCAACCCCACTCACACCCAGACACTCACACCTTCACTCACACCCTCACACACTCACAGTTGCACACCCACTCACACTGTCAAACTCATGGACACACGATCACACTCTCACTTTCCCTTATACACACTCTCTCACACACAAACACACACACTCACATTCATACACTCACACTCTTGCTCACACATTTTCACTCACACACTTAACCCCACTCATCCTCACACACCCACACACTCACACTAGCACACTCAACACACTGTTGTACTCATAACACGGTCACACACACAAACTCACACTCGCAAACACTTATTTTCACTTACACACACTTGTTCTCTCTGCCTCATGCTCACACGCACTCACACACTCACACTCATACACACTCACTCATAGTCACTCACATTCTCACCCACAAATTCACACACTCAAGCCCACTCACACTCACACTTTCACACCCTCACACACACACCCTCACATGCACACACACACACTCACACTGTCTCACTCACAGACACTAACACTCATGGTCACTCACATTCACTCACACTCTCACACTCACACACTCACACAAACTCACGAACCGGGTTGGCCACTGTACCTGGGGCCCACCGCAGGCACTGACGGAAGGCACTTTCTTCCATGGATGGCAAGGAATACTTTTCATAGCCCTTTTTTTCTTTTTTTATTCCACAGGTAACCCACCTATCCACCCTCGAACCTTAACTTCCTCTCAGGGGCTTTGTCCTGCTTTTGGGTACCACTAGCATGTTTGAAACGCAGCCTGTGGTCGACCCAGGGATTCCAGTGTTCCTGGGGCACAGTTCTGGGGGCTGATGGGAAGGCACTTTCATCTGTGGGTGACCCAGAAGAGCTTCTCGGCGTTGCAATTATTTCTCTCTGCCACTGGTGCACCACCTCACCTCCCTCACTATTTATCTTCTCCTCAGGGGACATCTGCTCACTTTGGGGTACCCTTCGAGTTCTCAAGAATCTGCTCACTTTGGGATACCCTTCGAGTTCGTTGGAACCACGGACTGCAAGGTACCCATGACCCAGCGAAGGGGCTGAAAGGAAGGCATTTTGGTCCGTGGCTAACCATGCCCCACTTCTCAGCTTGGCGTTTTTTTTTTCTCCAACAGATGCCTCACCATCCCTCCCTCAAACCTGATGTTCCTATCAGGGCTTTCTCTCTGATTTGTGGTAGCCATACCTGGACTGAGACTCACCCTGAGTTTGAACTAGGGTTGCCAAAGTCTCCAGGTACCAGCGCAGGGGCTCATGGGAAGGCACTTCCATACGTGGAGACCCCGGAACACTTCTTGGTGGCATGGTTTTTTTTTTTCTGCCTCATGTGTCCCACTTCCCCACACTCCCACCTTACTATCGCCACAGGAGGCTCCTGCCCTCTTTGTGGTACACCTAATGGGCCTGAAAGTCACCCTAAGTTCGAGCCAGGCACCACAGTGTACCCGTGGCCCAGCATTGGGTCTGATGGGAAGGCACTCTCGTACCTGGGAAGCCCAGGAACGCTCCTTGCTGGCGTGTTTTTCTTTCTTTTTCTGCCACAGAACCCCATATGCCTACCTTCTAAGCTCACCTTTCCCTCAGGGTCTTTCTGTCCATTTCAGAGTACCCCTGGTGGGCCCGAGATGCACCCTGCTTTTGAACCATGGACGGCAGGCTTCCCAGGGCCCAGTGCACAGACTAAAGGAAGGAACTTTCCTCTGTGGTGGACCCAGGAACCCTTCTCTGTGGCGAGATTCTCTTTCTTTTCTTTCTGCCACTGGTGACCCACCTCTTCTCCCTCACTGTTTACCTTTCCCTCAGGGGAGTTTTATCCACTTTGGAGTACCCTTTGCGAACCCAAGATGCACCCTGTATTCGAACCAGGGATGCCAAAGTCCCTGGGAACCAGCACAGGGGCTAATGGGAAGGCAGTTTCTTTCCTGGGGGATGCAAGAACGCTTCTCGACAGTGTGTTTATGGACTTTTTGCCACACAGCTGAACTGCATAACCTTCCTCAAACCTTACCTTCCCCTCAGGGTGCTTCTGTCCCCTTTGGGGTACCTCTACTGGTACCGAGAAACACCCTGAGTTTGAACCAGGTATGCCAGTGTCCCTGGGGCCTAACGCAGGGCCTTACTGGAAGGTAATGTTTTCCGTGTAGGACCCAGGAATGCTTCTCAGTGGTGCGTTGTTTTTTCCTTATTTGTTGCCACCAGTGACACAGCTCCCCTTGCTGAAAAGTTGCGATCCCCTCTGGTGCCTTGTGCCTGCTTTGGGGTACCTGAAGTCAGCCCAGAACACACCCTGGGTTCAAACTGGGAAGGCCATGGTCCCCAGGGCCCACCGGAGGCGCTGATGGGAATGCACTTTCTTCCATGCAGTCAATAAACTCTTTTCAGCGGAGCTTTTTTTTTTTTTTATTCCACAGGTCACCCACCTCCCTGCCCTCAACCTGACCTTCCCCTCAGGGGCCTTCGTCCCTCTTTTGGGTATCAATAGCATGTCCAAAACACTCCCTGCGTCGAATCAGGGTCTCCAGTGTTCTCAGGGCCCAGTGCCGGGGCTGATGGTAAGGCACTTTCATCCGTGGGGGACCCAGGATAGCTTCTCGGGGTCGTGATTACTTTTCTCTACCACTGGTACACCTCCTCACCTCCCTCACTATTTTCCTTTCCCTCAGGGGACTTAATGCTCGCTTTGAGGTAACCTTCGCATTCCCACGATTCACCCTACGTTTAAACCCGGGTCTGTAGGGTCACCAAGGCCCAGCAAAGGGGCTGATGGGAAGGCATTTGGTCCATGGCGACCCATGCCCCTATTCTCGAGGTTGCAATTTTTTTTCTGCAACTGGCGCCTCACCATACCACTCTCCAACCTTATCTTCCAAGCAGGGGGTCTTCTCTCTGATTCGTGGTACCACTGTCTGGACCGAGACAGAGCCTGCGTTCAAACCAGGTATGCCAAGCTCTCCAAGTACCAGTGCAGGGACTCACGGGAAGGCACATTCAACTGTGGAAACCCAGGAACGCTTCTTGGTGGCATGTTTGTTTTATTCTGCAACATGTGCCCAACTACCCTCGCTCTAACTTTACTACCCTCGCTCCAATCCTCTTTGGAGAGAGGGTAGTTGGTACATGTTGCAGAATAAAAAAACGGACGGAGGCTCCCCTCAGGAGCCTCCAGCTCACTTTGTGGTACCCTTAATGGGCCTGAAAGGCACCCTAAGTTTGAACCACGGACCCTGGGCTTCCCTCTGCCCAGCGATGGGGCTGATCAGAAGGCACTTTCATCCCTGGGGAGCTCAGGGTCACTTCCCGTCTGCAAATCTTATTTTTCTTTTTCTGCCACAAGAGCCCCATATGCCCTCCTAAACTCAGCTTCCCCTCTGGGTCTCTGTCCGTTTTGGAGTACACCTCTAGGGCCCATAACACACCCTGATTTTGAACCATGGATGCCAGGGTCCCCGGGAAATGATCCACGGACTGATGATAAGGCACTTTCACCTGCGGTGGACTCAGGAATGCTTCTCAGTTGCGCTATTTTCTTTCTTTTTTTTCTTCCAAGAGTGCCTCAACTCCCCTCCCTGACAGTTTACCTTTCCCTCAGGGGCCTTTTGCCAACTTTGGGGTACCCCTAACGAACCCAAGATGCACCCTGTATTTGAGCCAGGGATGCCAGAGTCCCCAGTTCACAGCATAGGGGCTTATTTAAGGCACTTTCACATGTGGGGGACACAGGCCCCGTATCTCAGTGGAGCATTTTTTTTCCTTTCTCTCAGTTGCCTCATCTCCCGGCACCTTACCTTCCACTCAGGGGCCTTCTGCCAGGGTTGTGGTACACCTAGTGTGCATGAGAAACAACCAGGATCTGAACCAGGGACATAAGGGTCAACAGGTAGTGCAGGGGCTGATGGGAAGACACATTCGTCCAGAGATGACCCAGGAATGCTTCTTGGTAGTTCGTTTTTTATCTTTTCTGCCACAGGTGCCCCAACTTTCCACCCTCAAACCTTAATTTCCCCTCGGGGTCCTAATACCCTTCTTGTTTTACCACTACCGGGCCCAAGACGCACCCTGGTCTGGAAACAGGGAAGCCAGGTCCTTGGGACCAAGCACAGTGGCTGATGGGAAGGCAGTTTCTTCCCTGGGGGATGCAGGAACGCTTCTCGCCAGTGTGTTTTTGGTTTTCTCCCCATGCAGCTGACACACATCTCCTCTCTCAAACCTTACCTTCCCCTCAGGGTTCTTCTGTCCACTTTGGGGTACCACTAGTTTGTCAGAGACTCACCCTGGGTTTGAAGCACTTACGTGAGGGTCCCTGGGGTCTAGCACAGGGCCTTATGGGAAGGTAATGTTTTCCGTGTAGGACCCAGGAACGCTTCTCAGCGGTGCGTTGTTTTTTTCTTATTTGGTGCCACCACTGCCCCGGCTCCCCATGCTCAAAAGTTCCGATCCCCTATGGTGCCTTGTGCCTGCTTTGGAGTACCCCAAGTCGGCCTGAGACGCACTTGCCACTTCTGCTCGCTTTGTGGTACCCTTCGCGTTCCTGTGATTCACCCTACATTTGAACCCGGGTCCGCAGGGTCACTGAGGCCCAGCACAGGGGCTGATGGGAAGACATTTTGGTCCGTGGTGACCCATGCCCCTATTCTCGAGGTTGCGATTTTTTTTTTTTTCTCCAACTGGTGCCTCACCATACCACATTCAAACCTTATCTTCCAAGCAGGGGTCTTCTCTCTGATTTGTGGTACCCCTATCTGGACCGAGATGCACCCTGGGTTCGAACCAGGTATGGCAGGCTCTCCAGGTACCAGCGCAGGGACTCACGGGAAGGCACATTCAACTGTGGAAACCCAAGAACGCTTCCTGGCAGTGTTTTTTTTTTTTTTTTTCCCCACAACATGTGCCCAACTCCCCTCACTGCAGCCTTACTATTCCCTCAGGGACCTCCAGCGCACTTTGTGGCACTCCTAAAAGACCTGAAAGGCACCCTGGGTACAAACCAGGGACCCTGGGGTACCCACTGCCCAGCGATGGGGCTGATGTGAAGGCACTTGCGCCCCTGGGGAGCTCAGGAACGCTTCTCTCCTGCACGTTTTTTTTTTTTTTTTTCTGCCACAGGAGCCCCATATGCCCTCCTAAACTCACCTTCCCCTCAGGGTCTTTCTGTCCATTTTGGAGTACCCCTAGTGGGCCCGTGAAGCACCCTGATTTTGAATCATGGACGCCAGGGTCCCCATGGAGTGGCCCACGGACTGATGAGAAGGCACTTCGCCTGTGGTGGACTCAGGAACCCTTCTCAATTTTGCGATTTTCATTCTTGTTTTTCTGCCACTGGTGCCCCACCTCCCCTCCTTAACAGTTTACCTTTCCCTCAGGGACCTTTTGCCCACGGTGGTGTACTCCTTATGAACCCAAGACACACCCTATAATCGAACCAGGGATGTCAGAATTCCCCGGGACACAGTGCAGGGGCTGATTGTAAGACACTTTCATATGTGGGGAACACAGGCTGTGCTTCACAGTGGCGTTTTTTTCTCTCTCCCTCAGTTGCCTCATCTCCCTGCATCTTACCTTCCATTCAGGGACCTTCTGTCGGGGTTGTGGTACACTGAGTGGGCAAGAGAAACCACCAGGATCCGAACCAGGGACATAAGGGTCACCGGGTAGCAGCGCAGGGGCTGATGGGAAGACACATTTATCAGGGAATGACCCAGGAACCCTTCTCGGTAGTGCATTTTTTACCTTTTCTGCCAAAGGTACCCAAACTCCCCTCACTCAAACCTTACTTTCCCATCTGAGGCCTTATGCCCTCTTTGTTGTACCAGTACCGGGACTGAGATGCCACCTGGTCTGGAAACAGGGACGCCAGGGTCCCTGGGGCCGAGCGCATAGCCTTCTGGGATGGCATTGTTTTCCGTGCAGGACCCAGGAACGCTTCTCAGTGGTGCATTGCTTTTTTCTTTTTTGGTGCCACTAGTTCCCCAGCTCCTCTCTCTTGAAAGTTATCATACCCTCAGCAGCCTTTTGCTTGCTTTGGGGTACCCCAAGTCAGCCCAAGATGCACCCTGAGTTCGAACCGGGAAGGCCACGGTACCTGGGGCCCACAGCAGGCGCTGACAGAAGGCACTTACTTCCGTGGGTATCAAGGAACGCTTCTCGTTGGCACGTTTTTCTTTTTTTATTCCATAGGTAACCCACCTCCCTGCCCTCAAACCTTACTTTCCCCACAGGGGCCTTTTCCTGCTTTTCGGTACCACTAGTGGGTCGGAAACGCAGCCTGCGTTCGAACCAGTGATTCCAGTGTTCCCGGGGCAGAGGGCCAGGTCTGATGGGAAGGCACTTTCGTCCAAGGGTGACCCAGAATAGGTTCTCGGCCTCACGATTATTTTTCTCTGCCACTGGTGCACCACCTCACCTCCCTCACTATTTACCTTCTCCTCAGGGGACTTCTGCTAGCTTTAGGGTACGCATTGTGTTCACGAGAGGCCACCTTCATTCAAACCAGGGACTGCAAGGTACCCGTGGCCCAGCGCAGGGGCTGACAGGAAGACATTTTGGTCCATGGTGACCCATGCCCCACTTATCAGCTTTGTGTTTTTTGTTTGTTTTTTCTCCAACAGGTGCCTCACCGTCCCTCCCTCAAACCTTATCTTCGAATCAGGAGCTTTCTCTCCAAATTGTGGTAGCTGCACCTGGTCCCAGACTCACACTGGGTTCGAACCAGGGATGCCAGCATTTCCAGGTACCAGTGCAGGAGCTCATGGAAGGCACTTCCATACGTGGAGACCCAAGAACGCTTCTTGGTGGCTCTTTTTTTTTTCTTCCTCATATGCCCCACTTCCCCACACTCCAACCTTACTATCCCCGCAGGAGCCTCCTGCCCTCTTTGTGGTACACCTAACAGGCCTGAAAGACACCCTAAGATCAACCCAGGCATCCCTGTGTATCCGTGGTCCAGCACTGGGGCTGATGGGAAGGTACTTTCTTACCTGGGGAGCACAGAAACGCTGCTCGCTGGCACGTTTTTCCTTCTTTGTCTGCCACAGGAGCCCCAATATGTCTTCCTTCTAACCACACCTTCCCCTCAGGGTCTTTCTGACGTTTTGGAGTAGCCCTAGTGGGCCCGATATGCACCCTGCTTTCAAACCATGGACACCAGGCTTCCCGGGGCCCAGCACGCAGACTGATTGGAAGGCACTTTCATCCGTGGTGTACCAAAGAACGCTTCTCTGTGGCGCAATTTTCTTTCTTTTCTTTCTGCCACTGGTGACCCACTTCTCCTCCCTCACTGTTTACCTTTTCCTCAAGTGACTTTTGCCCACTTTGGGGTTCCCCTAGTGAACCCAAGATGCACCCTGTATTGGAGCCAGGGATGCCAGAGTCCCCAGTTCACAGCATAGGGGCTGATATAAGGCACTTTCCTATGTGGGGGATACAATTCCCCCTTTTCAGTGGTGCATTTTTCTCTCTCTCCCTCAGTTGCCTCTTCTCCCTGCACCTTACCTTCCATGCAGGGGCCTTCTGCCAGGGTTGCAGTACATCTAGTAGGCACGAGAAACATACAGGATCCGAACCAGGGACATAATGGTCACCGGGTAGCAGTGCAGGGGCTGATGGGAAGGCACATTCATCTGGGGATGACGCACGAACACTTCTCAGTCCTGCCTTTCTTATCTTTTCTGCTACAGTGTCCCAACTCCCCTCCCCTCAAACCTGACTTTCCCCTCAAGGGGCCTTATACCCTCTTTGTTGTACCACTGTCGGGCCCAAGACACACCCTGGTCTGGAAACAGGGATGCCAGGTCCCTGGGACCCAGCACAGGGGCTGATGGCAAGGCAGTTTCTTCCCTGGGGGACGCAGGAACACTTCTCGTGAGTGTGTTTTTGGTTATTTTCCCACACAGCTGAACCACATCCCGGCCCTCAAACCTTACCTTCTCCTCAGGGTTTTCTGTCCTCATTGGGGTACTACTAGTGGGCCCGAGAAGCACCTTGGGTTTGAACCAGTTACACCAGGGTCCCTGGGTCCTAGCGCAGGGCGTTATGGGAAGGTAAAGTTTTCCGTGTAGGACCCAGGAATGCTTCTCAGCGGTATGTTGTTTTTCTCTTATTTGGTGCCACCACTGCCCCAGCTCCGCTTGCTCAAATGTTACGATCCCCTCTGGTGTCTCGTGCCTGCTTTGGGGTAACTCAAGTCTGCCCGAGATGCACCCTGGGTTCAAACTGGGAAGGCCCCGGTCCCAGGGGCCCACCAGAGGCGCTGACGAGAAGGTACTTACTTCCGTGGGGAAAATACTCTTTTCAGCGGAGCTTTTATTATTATTATTATTCCACAGGTAACCCACCACCCCGCCCTCAACCTGACTTTCCCCTTAGGCCTTTGTCCGTCTTTTGGGTATCAATAGCATGTCCCAAATGCTCCCTGCATTCAAACTAGGGTCTCCAGTGTTCCCGGGGCCCAGCGCCGGGGCGGATGGGAAGGCACTTTCGTCCGTGGGGGACCCAGGATAGCTACTCGGGGTTGCGATTATTTTTCTCTACCACTGGTGCACCACCTCACCTCCCTCACTATTTACCTTCCCCTCAGGGGAATCCTGTTTGCTAGAGGGTACCCTTTGCGTTCCGGTGATTCACCCTCCATCTGAGCTTGAGTCCGTAGGGTCACCGTGGCCCAGCGCAGGGGCTGATGGGACAGCATTTTGGTCCATGGCGACCCATGCCCCTATTCTCGAGGTCACAATTTTTCTTTCTCAAACTGGCGCCTCACCATACCTCCCTCAAACCTTATCTTCCAAGCAGGGGTCTTCTCTCCGATTTGTGGCACCCCTATCTGGACAGAGACACACCCTGACTTAAAAGCAGGTATGCCAGACTCTCCAGTTACCAGTGCAGGGGCTCGTGGGAAGGCAGTTTTGTCGATGGGGGACCCAGGAACGCTGCTTGCTGGGGTGTTTTTGGTTTTTTTCTGACACTGGTGTCCCACATTCTCTCCCTGAAAACTTACCTTCCCCTCAAGGGTCTTCTGTCTGCTTTGGGGTAACACTAGTGGGACTGAGACACACCCTGGGTTTGAAGTAGGGACACCAGGGTCCCTGAGTCCTAGCGCAGGGCCCTATGGGAAGGCACTGTTTTCCTTGTGGGATCCCAGGATGCTTCTCAGTGGTGCGTTGTTTTTTCTTACTGGGTGCACCAGTGCCCAGTCTCCACTCCCTCAAAAGTTACCATCCCCTCAGGTGCCATCTGCCTGCTTTGGGATACCACAAGTCATCCCGAGACACACCCTGGGTTCAAACTGGGAAGGCCACTGTCATTGAGACCCAACGCAGGCGGTGATGGAAAGGCTTTCTTCTGTGGGGGACAAGGAACACTTCTCGGTGGTGCTTTTTAAATTATTCCACAGGTAACCCACCTCCCCGCCCTCGAAACTTCCCTTCCCTTCAGGGGCCTTAAGTCCACTTTCAGGTATCTCTAAGGGTCCGAAACGCAGCCTGCGTTTGAACCAGGGACTCCAGTGTTTCCAGGGCCCAGCACAGGGGCTGATTGGAAGGCATTTTAGTTCGTGGCCGACCATGCCCCGCTTCTCTCTGGGGCGTTGTTATTTTTTTTTTTTTTTTCTCCAACAGGTGCCTCATCATCCCTCCCTCAAACCTTATCTTCCAATCAGGGGCCTTCTTTCTGATTTCTTTTACCGCTACCAGGTCCGAGAGACACCCTGGGTTAGAACCAGCCACACCAGGGTCTCCCATTACCAGCACAGGGGCTCATGGGAAGGCACTATCTTCTGTCCAGACCCAGGAACACTTCTTGGCCACGTGTTTCTTTTATCTGCCACGTGTGCGGCACCTCCCCCCACTCCAACCTTACTATCCCCTCAGGAGCCTCTGACCCTCTTTGTGGTCCCCCTAACGGGCCCAAAAGGCACCCTGTGTTCGAAACAGGGACCCCAGGGTACCCGTACCCGCGGCCCAGCACCGGTTCTGATGGGAAAGCACTTTCGTCCCTGCGGAGCCCAAGAACGCTTCTTGCTGGCGCGTTATTTTTTTCTGTTTTTCTGCACAGGAGCCCCATATGCCCTCCTTCAAACCTATTCTTCCCCTCAGGGTCTTTCTGTCCTTTTTAGTACCTCTAGTGAGCCTGAGATGCACCGTGCTTTCGAACTATGGACGCCAGGGTCCCCGGAGCACAGCACATGGACTGATGTGAAGCCACTTTCTTCTGTGGTGGACCAAGGAACGGTTCTCAGTGGCCCGATTTTCTTTCTTTTTTTTTCTGCTACTGGAGTCCCACCTCCCCTCCCTACCAGTTTAAATTTCCCTCAGAGGCCTTTTGCCCACTTTGCGGTACCCCTAGCAAACCCAAGACACACCCTGTAATCGAACCAGGGATGCCAGAGTCCCCGGGGCACAGTGCAGGGGCTGATTTTAAGGCACTTTCATACGTGGGGGACACAGGCCCCGCTTCTCAGTGGCGCATTTTTTTCCCTCCCTCAGTTGCCTCTTCTCCCCACACCTTACCTTCCACTCAGGGGCCTTCTGCCAGGTTTGTTGTACCCCTAGTGGACACGAGAAACACCCAGGGTCTGAACCAGAGACATAAGGGTCTCTGGGTGGCAGGGCAGGGGCTGATAGGAAGTCACGTGCGTCCAAGGATGACCCAGGAATGCTTCTCCGTAGTACATTTTTTACCCTTTCTGCCACAGATGCTCCAATACCCCTCCCTCAAACCTTACTTTCCTCTCAGGGGTGTTATGCCCTCTTTTTCGTACCACTACCAGGCCTGAGATGCACCCTGGTCTCGAAACAGGGACACCAGGTCCCTGAGACCCAGTGCAGGGGCTGACGGGAAGGCAGTTTCATCCCTGGGGGACTCAGGAACACTTCTCGCCAGTGTGTTTTTGTTTTTTTCCAACACAGGTGCCCGACATCCCCTCCCTCAAAATTTCTCTTCCCCTCAGGGCTATTCTATCCACTTTGGGGCATCCCTTGTGGGCCTGAGATGCACCCTGGTTTTGAACCATGGATGCCATGGTCCCTGGGGCCTAGCGCACCGACTGATGGGAAGACACTTTCTACCGTGGTGGACCCAGGGACCCTCCTCAGTTGCGCAATTTTCTTTCCTTTTTATCTGCCACTGGTGCCCCACCTCCCCTCCCTAACAGTTTACCTTTCCCTCAGAGGCCTTTTGCACACTTTGGGGTACCCCTAGTGAACCCAAGATGTACCCTGTATTAGAACCAGGCACACCAGAGTCCCCGAGGCACAGAACAGAGGCTGATTGTAAGGCACTTTCATACGTGGGGGACCCAGGCACCGCTTCTCAGTGGTGCATTTTTTTTTTCTCTCCCTCAGTTGCCTCTTCTCCCTGCACCTTACCTTCCACTCACGGGCCTTGTCCCAGGTTTGTGGTACGCTTAGTGTGCCCGAGAAACACCCAGGGTCCGAAACAGGGACATATGTGACTACGGATAGCAGCGCATGGGCTGATGGGAAGGCACATTCGTCTGGACATGACCCAGGAACGCTTCCGGGTAGTGCGTTTTTTATCTTTTCTGCCACAGGTGCCCCAACTCCCCTCCCTCAAACTTCACTTTCCCCTCAGGGGCCTTATGCCCTCTATGTCACACCACTATGGGTCCCGAGATGCACTGTAGTCTGGAAACAGGGAGGCCATGTCCCTGGGACCCAGTGCATGGGCTGATGGGAAGACAGTTTCGTCTCTGGGGGACCCAGGAAGGCTTGTCACCAGTGTGTTTTTGGTATTTTCCAACACAGGTGCCGCACATCCCCTCCCTCAAAAGTTACCTTCCCTTCAGTGGTCTTCTGTCTGCTTTTGGGTACCACTAGTGAGCCCTAGACGCATGCTGCTTATGAACCAGGGAAGCCAGGATCCCTGGGGCCTGGCACAGGGCCTTCTGGGAACACACTGTTTTCCCTGTGGGACCCAGGAACACTTCACAGTGGTGTGTTGTTTTTTTCATATTTGGTGCCACAAGTGCCCCGGCACCCATCTTTCGAATGTTACCATCCCCTCAGGTGCCTTCTGCCTGCTGTGGGGTACCCCAAGTTGGCCAGAGACGCACCCTGGGTTTGAACTGGGAAATGCACGGTTCCCAGGCCCTACCGCAGGCCCTGACGGGAAGGCACGTTCTCCGTGGGTGACAAAGAAATCTTCTTGGTTGTGCTTTCTGTTTTTATTATTCCACAAGTAACCCGCTTACCCACCCTCAAATCTTACCTTCCCCTCAGGGGTCTTCGTCCCACTTTCAGCTACCACTAGCGGGTCCAAAATGCAGCCTGCGATCGAACCAGGGAATCCAGTGTTCCCAGGGCCCAGTGCTGGGGCTGATGGGAAGGTACTTTCCCTGGGTGGGACCCAGGATAGCTTCTCGGCATTGTGATTATGTTTTTCTGCCACAGGTGCGCCACCTCACCTTCCTCATTATTTACCTTCCTCTCAGGGGAGTTCTGCTGGCTTTGGGGTACCCTTCGCATTCCTGAGATGCACCCTACATTCAAACCAGGGACTGCAGGGTCCCTGTGGTCCAGAGCAGGGGCTGATGGGAAGTCATTTTTGTCTGTGCAACCCATGCCCCCTTCTCAGCAGCACCTTTTTTTTTTTCTCCAACAAGTGCCTCACCATCCCTCCCTCAAACCTTATCTTCCAGTCAGGGGTCTTCTCTCTAATTCCTGGTACTGCTACCCAGCCCGAGACACATGCTTGGTTTGAACCAGGGAAGCCAGTGTCTCCAGGTACCAGCGCAGAAGCCCATGGGAAGGCACTTTCGTCTGTGGAGACCCAGGAATGCTTGTTGGAGGCACGATTTTTTTTTTTTCTGCTACATGTGCCCCACCTGCCAACACTCCAACCTTACTATCCCCTCAGGAGCCTCCGGTCCTTTTTGTGGTACCCATAACGGGCCTGAAAGGCACTGTGTGTTTGATACAGGGACCCCAGGGTGCCCACAGCCCAGCACTGTGGCTGACGGGAAGGCACTCTCGTTCCTGGTGAGCACAGGAACGCTTCTCACTGGCACTTTTTTTTTCTTTTTCTGCCACAGGAGCCCCATATGCCCTCCTTCTAAACTCACCTTCCCCTCAGTGTCTTTCTGTCCATTTTGGAGTACTCCTAGTGGGCCCAAGACACACCCTGGTTTTGAACCATGGAAGCCGTGGTCCCCGGGGCCCAGCGCACATACTGATGGGAAGGCAATTTCGTCTGTGGTGGACCCAGGAACGTTTCTCAGTGGTGCGATTTTCTTTCTTTTTTTTTCTGTCATTGGTGCCCCACCTCCACTCTCTCACAGTTTACCTTTCCCTCAGAGGCCTTTTACCGGCTTTGGGGTACCCGTAGCAAACCCAAGATGCACCCTGTATTTGAATCAGGGAAGCCAGAGTCCCCGGGGCACAGCACATGGGCTGATTTAAGGCACTTTCATACGTGGGGGGAACTGGCCCCGCTTCTCAGAGGTGCCTTTTTTTCCTCTCCCTCAGTTGCCTCTTCTTCCTGCACCTAACCTTCCACTCAGGGGCCTTATGCCAGGTGGGCCTTATGCCCACCCCTAGTGGGCACCAGAATCACCCAGGTCCGAACGAGGGACATATGGGTCTCTGGGTAGCAGTGCAGGGGCTGATGGGAAGGCACGTTCATCCGGGGATGACCCAGGAATGCTTCTTGGTAGTGCCTTTTTTATCTTTCCTGCCAATGGTGCCCCAACTACACTCCCTCAAACCTTACTTCCCCCTCAGGAGCGTTATGCTTTCTTTGTCATACCACTACCAGACCCAAGATGCACACTGGTCTGAAAACAGGGATGCCAGGTCCCTGGGACCCAGTACAGGGGCTGATGGGAAGGCAGTTTCATCCCTGGGAGACCCAGGAATGCTTCTCGCCAGTGTGTTTTTGGTAATTTCTGACACAGGTGCCCCACATCCCCTCCCTCAAACTTTACCTTGACCTCAGGGAAATTCTGTCCGCTTTGAGGTACCACTAGTGGGCCCGAGAAGCATCCTGGGTTTGAACCAGGGACACCAGCATCCCTGGGGCCTAACGCAGGGCCTTATGGGAAGGCACGGTTTTCCCTGTGGGACCTAGGAATGCTTCTCAGTGGTAGGTGGTTTTTTTCTTATTGGGTGACAGCCAGTGCCATGTCTCCCCTCTCTGGAAGGTTACCATCCCCTTAGGTGCCTTCTGCCTGCTTTGGAGTACCCCAAGTTGGCCCAAGACGCACCCTGGGTTCGAATCGGGAAGGCCACGGTCCCCGGGCCCACCGCAGGTGCTCACGGGAAGCCACTTTCTTTCGTAGGGGACATGGAACGCTTCTTGGAGACGCTTTCTTTTTTTATATTTCCACAGGTAACCCACCTACCTGCCCTCAAACCTTACCTTCGCCTCAGGGGACTTCGTCCCTCTTTTGGATACCACTAGTGGGTCCGAAATGCAGCGTGTGTTCAAACCAGGGACTCCAGTGTTCCCGGGGCCCATTGCTGGGGCTGGTGGGAAGGAACTTCCATCTATGGGGGATCCAGAATAGCTTCTTGAGGTCGCAATTTATTTTTTGTGCTACAGGTGCACCACTTCACCTCCCTCATTATTTACCTTCTGAGTAAATAATGTAAATATTACCCCTGAGGGACTTCTGCTCACTTTGGAGTACCCTTTGTGTTCCCAAGATGCACTCTACATTCGAATCAGAGACCATAGGGTCCTCGTGGCCCAGCGCAGGGGCTGAAGGGAAGGCATTTTGGTCCGTGGCGATATATGCCCCACTTCACAGTGGCGCGTTTGTTTGATTTTTTTCTCCAACAGGTGTCCCATCATCCCTCCCTCAAACCTTATCTTCCAATCAGGGGTCTTCTCTCCTATTTGGGGTACCCCTACCTGGCCCGAGACGCCTCCTGGGTTCACACCAGGGATGCCAGGGTCTCCAGGTACCAGCGCAGGGGCTCATGGGAAGGCACTTTCTTCCGTGGATACCCAGGAAGGCTTCTTGGTGGCACGTTTTTTTGTTTTTTGTTTTATTTTTTGCCACATATGCCCCACCTCCCCTCACTCCAACCTTACTATCCCCTCAGGAGCCTCCGACCCTCTTTGTGGTACTCCTAACGGGCTGAAAGGCATACTGGGTTTGAACCAGGGAACCCAGGTTGCCCATGGAACAGTGCTGTGGCTGATGGGAAGGCACTTTCATCCCTGGGGAGCCCAGGAACATTCCTCGTTGGAGTGATGTTTTTTCTTTTCCTGCCCCAGGAGCCCCATATGCCCTCCTTCATACTTCACCTTCCCCTCAGGGTCTTTCTGTCCGTTTTGGAGTACCCCCAGTCTGCCTGACACGCACCATGGTTTCAAAGCATGGACGTCAGGGTCCACAGGGCCCAGTGAACAGACTGATGGGAAGGCACTTTCTTCCATGGTGGACCCAGGAACGCTTCTCAGTGGCGCAATTTTCTTTCATTTTTTTCTGCCACCGGTGCCCCACCTCCCCTCCCTCACAGTTTGACTTTCCCTCAGGGGCCTTCTGCAAACTTTAGGTACCCTAGTTAGTGCAAGACACACCCTGTATTCGAACCAGGGACGCCAGGGTCCCCGGGGCACAGCACAGGGACTGATTGTAAGGCACTTTCATACGTGGGGGATGCAGGCCCCACTTCTCAGTGGTGCTTTTTTTTCCCCTCAGTTGCCTCTTCTCCATGCCCTCACAACTTACCTTCCACTCAGGGGTCTTCTGCCTGGTGGGCAGAAGGTTTTGGTTCCCCTGGTGGGCAGAAGAAACACTCAGGGTCTGCACCAGGGACGTAAGGGTCTTTGGGGAGCAGCACAGGGGCTGATGGGGAGGCACATTTGTCTGGGGTTGACACAGGAACGCTTCTCGGTAGTGCGTTTTTTAATCTTCTCTGCCACAGGTGCCCCCAACTCGCCTCCCTCAAGCTTTACTGTTCCCTCAGGGGATTTATGCCCTCTTTGTCATACCAGTACCGGGCCCCAGATGCACCTTGGTCTGGAAACAGGAATGCCAAGTCCCTGGGACCCAGCACAGGGGCTGAGGGGAAGGCAGTTTCCTCCCTGGGGAACGCAGTAACGCTTCTTGCCACTGTTTTGGTTTTTTTCTGACACAGTTGCCCCACATTCCCTCCCTCAAACCTTTCCTTCCCCTCAGGGGTTTTCTGTCCGCTTTGGGGTACCACTAGTGGGCACGAGATGCACCCTGGATTCAAATCAGGGACTCCAGGGTCCCTCCAGCCTAGTGCAGGTCCTTTTGGGAAGGCACTGTTTTACATGTGGGACACAGGAACGCTTCTCAGTGCTGCGTTTTTTTTGTTTGTTTGTTTGTTTTGTAGCAACTAGTGCCCTGGCTCCGCACCCTCGAAAGTTACCATCCCATCAGGTGCCTTCAGCCTGCTTTGTGATACCCCAAGTCAGCCTGGGAGGCACCCTGGGTTTGAACCAGGAAGGCCACGGTCCCTGGGCCCCCCCTCAGGCACTGATGTTAAGGCACTTTCATTCGTGGGGGACAAGGAACACTTCTCGGCGGCGCTTTCTTTATTATTCCACAGGTAACAGACCTCCCCCGCCTCAAACCTTACCTTCCCCTCGGGGTCCTTCGTCCCGCTTTCAGGTACCATGAGCGTGTCTGAAACGCTGCCTCCATTCGAACCAGGGACTCCAGTGTTTCCGGAGCCCAGCTCCATGGCTGATGGGAAGGAACTTTATTCCGTTGGGGACCCAGGGTAGCTTCTTGGGATCACGATTACTCTTTTCTGCCACAGGTGCACCGCCTCAACTCCCTCTCTATTTACCTTCCCCTCAGGGGACTTCTGCTTGCTTTGGGGTACCCTTCACGTTCCCGAGATGCACCCTACATTCGAAACAGGGACCACAGTGTCCCTGTGGCCCAGCACAGGGGCTGATGGGAAGGCACTTTGGTCTGTGGCGACACATGCCCCACTTCTCGGAAGCGTGGTTTTTTTTTTCTCCAACAGGTGCCTCACCATATCTCCCTCAAACCTTGTCTTCCAATCAGGGACCTTCTTCTGATTTGTGGTACTCCTACCTGGCCCGAGAAGCACCCTGGGTTCGAACCAGGGATGCCAGGGTCTCCAGGTACCAGTGCAGGGGTGGGAAGGCACTTTTGTCCCTGGAGACCCAGGAACGCTTCTTAGCGGTGCGTTTTTTTTTGTTTTGTTTTTTGTTTTCTGCCACATGTGCCCCAACTCCCCTCATTCCAACCTTACTATCCACTGAGGAGCCTCTGGCCATCATTGTGGTACCCCTAACAGGCCTGAAAAGCACCCTGGGTTCGAACCAGTGTACCCACCAACCAGCGCTGGGGCTGATGGGAAGGTACTTTCATCCCTGGGGAGACCAGGAACGCTTCTCCCTGGCGCGTTTTCTTTTTTTGTTTTGTTTTGTTTTGTTTTGTTTTGTTTTTTCTGCCACAGGAGCCCCATATGCACTCCTTCTAGCCTTACATTCCCCTCAGGGTCATTCTGTCCATTTTGGAGTATCCTTAGTGGCCCGAGATGCACCCTGGTTTCGAACCATGTATGCCAGGGTTCCCGGGGCCCAGCACACGGACTGAGGGGTAGGCACTTTTGTCTGTGCTGGACCCAGGAACGCTCCTCACTAGCGCGATTTCCTATCTTTTTTTTCCGCCATCGGTGCCCCACCTCCCCTCCCTCACAGTTTACCTTTCCCTCAGAGGCCTTTTGCACACTTTGGGGTACCCCTAGCGAACACAAGACACACCCTGTATTCGAAACTGGGACTCCAGAGTCCCCGGAGCACAGTGCGGGGGCTGATTGTAAGGCATTTTCTTATCCGTGGGACACAGGCCCTGTTTATTAGCGGTGCGTTTTCCTTTTCTCTCTTTCGGTTGGATCATCTCCCTGCCCTCACACCTTACCTTCCAATCAGGGGCCTTCTGCCAGGTTTCTGGTACCCCTAGTAGGCACAAGAAACACCCAGGGTCTGAACCAGGGTCATTTGGGTCTCCGGGTAGCAGCGCAGGGGCTGATGGGAAGGCACATTCGTCCCGGGAAGACAGGAATGTGTCTCGGTAGTGTGTTTTTTCATCTTTTCTGCCACAGGTGCCCCAACTCCCCTCCCTCAAACTTTACTTTCCCCTCAGGGACCTTATGCCCCCTTTATCATACCACAACCAGGCCCGAGACACACCCTGGTCTTGAGACTGTGATGCCAGGTCCCTGGGACCCAGCGCAGGGGCTGATGAGAAGGCAATTTTGTCCCTGGGGTATGTAGGAACGCTTCTCGCCAGTGTGTTTTTGGTTTTTTTCCGACACTGGTGCCCCACATCCCCTCCCTCAAAGCTTACCTTCCCCTCCAGGGCCTTCTGTTCGCTTTGGGGTATCACTGGTGGGCCCAAGATGCATACCGTGAGTTTGAACCAGTGACGCCAGTATCCCTGGGTCCTAAGGCAGGGATTTATGGGAAGGCACTGTTTTCCGTGTGGGACCCAGGAACGCTTTTCAGGGGTGCGTTGCTTTTAATATTTTCTGCCACAAGTGCCACAGCTCCCATTTCTCCAACATTACCTTCTCGTCAGGTGCCTTCTGCCTGCTTTCGGGTACCTCCAGTGAACCAAAGACTCACCCTGGTTTTCAACCGGGAAGACCACGGTCACTGGGGCCCAGCACCGGGGTTGTTGTGAAGGCACTTTCTATGGTGAGGGACTAGGAATGCTTCTCGCTGGCCCGTTTTATTATGTTTTTTGTTTTTTGTAATACCACAGGTAACCCACCTCCCCACCCTCAAATCTTACCTTCCCCTCACAGGCCTTCTTCCCGATTTTGGGTACCACTTGCAGGCTCGAAACACACACTGGGTTCGAACCATGGACCACAGGGTCCCTGGGGCCCAGTGTACGGATGGATGGGAAGGCACTTTCATCTGTGGTGGACCCAGCAATGCTTCTCAGTGGCACGATTTTCTTTTTGTTTTTTTTTTTCTTCCAAAGGTACCCCACCTCCTCTCCCTCAGAGTTTATGCCAGGGTCCCTGGGGCCTAGCACAGGGCCTTCTGGGAAGGCACTGTTTTCCATGTGGAACCCAGGAACACTTCTCAGCGGTGCGTTATTTTTCTTTTTTTTTCTTATTTAGTGCCACCAGTGCCCCGGCTCACCTCCCTCAAAAGTTACCATCCCCTCAGGTGCCTTTTACCTGCTTTGGGGTGCCCAAGTCGGCCTGAAACGCACCCTGAGTTCGAACTGGGAAGGCCACGGTCCCCGGGGCCCACCGCAGGCACTGACGGGAAGCCACTTTATTTCGTGGGGGACAAGGAACATTTCTCGGCGGCGCTTTTTTCATTTTTTATTCCACAGGTAACCCACCTCACTGCTCTCAAACCTTACCTTCCCCTCAGGGGCCGCCTTTCCGCTTTTGGGTACCACTTGCAGGCCCGAAACGCACCCTGGGTTTGAATCCTGGACCCCAGGGTCCCCAGGGTCCAGTGCACAGACTGATGGGAAGGCACTTCCATCCATGGTGGACCCAGGAACACTGCTCGGTCACGAGATTTTCTTTTTTTTTTTCCTGCCAGATGGGCCCCACCTCCCCTCCCTCACAGTTTAGCTTTCTCACAGGGACCTTTTGCCACTTTGGGGTACCCCTAGCAAACCAGAGGGGCACCCTGTATTCCAACGAGGATGCCAGAGTCCCCGGCACACAGCACAGACACTGATTGTAAGGCACTTTCCTACATGGGGGACGCAGGCCCCGCTTCTCAGTGACGTGTTTTATTTTCTGTACCTCAGTTGCCTCATCTCCCTGCCCTCACACTTTACCTTCCACTCAAGGGCCTTCTGCCAGGTCTCTGGTACCCCTAGTGGGCATGGGAAACACAGAGGGTCCGAACCAGGGACATAATGGTCTCTGGGTAGCAGCGCAAGGGCTGATGGGAAGGCACATTCGTCTGGGGATGGCCCAGGAATGCTTCTTGGTAGTGCACTTTTTATCTTTTCTGCCACAGGTGCCCCACATCCCCTCCCTCAGACCTTACCTTCTCCTCAGGGGTCTTCTGTCTGCTTTGGGCTACCACTGGTGGACCTGAGACGCACCCTGGGTTTGAACCAGGGACACCAGGGTCCCTGCGGCCTAGCGTAGGGCCTTATGGAAAGGCACTGTTTTCCGTGTGGGACACAGGAAGGTTTCTCAGCGGTGCATTGTTTTTTTCTTATTTGATGCCACTAGTGCCCCGGCTCCCCTCCCTCGATAGTTACCATCCCCTCAGGTGCCTTCTGCTTGCTTTGGGGTATCCCAGTTATCCCAAGACACACCCTGGATTCGAACCAGGAAGGACACAGTCCCCAGGGCCCACCATAGTCACCGATGGGAAGGCACTTTCTTCCATGGGGGACAAAGAACGCTTCTCAGCGACGCTTAATTTTTTTTTATTCCACAGGAAACCCACCTCCCCGCCCTCAAAACTTACCTTCCCCTCAGGTGCCTTCTTTCCGCTTTCGGGTACCATGAGCAGGTCTGAAAGGCTGCCTGCGTTAGAATCAGGGACTCCAGTGTTCCCGCGGCCCAGCACAGGGGCTGGTGGGAAAGAACTTTTGTCTGTGGGGGACCCAGAATAGCTGCTCGGGGTCTTGATTTTTTTTTTGCCACAGGTGCACCACCTCACCTCCTTCACTATTTACCTTCCTCTCAGGAGACTTCTGCTGCCATTGGGGTACCCATTGCATTCCCGATATGTACCCTACATTCGAATCAGAGACCATAGCGTCCCTGTGGCCCAGTGCAGGGGCTGATGAGAAGGCATTTTTGTCCATGGCGAGAAATGCCCAGCTTGTTGGCTGCACGTATTTTTTTTTTTTTTTTTTTTTGTCTCCAACAGGTGCCTCACCATCCCTCCTGCAAACCTTATCTTCCAATCAGGGACCTTCTCTCGGGTTTGTAGTACCCTACCTTGCCCGAGACACACCCTGGATTCAAATCAGGGACGCCAGGGTCTCCAGGTACCAGCGCAGGGGCTCATGGGAAGGCACTTTTGTCTGTGGAGACCCAGAAATGCTTCTTGGCGGTGTTTTTTTTTTTTTTTTTTTTTCCTGCCACATGTGCCCCACCTCCCCTCACTTCAACCTTACTATCCCCTCAGGAGCCTCTGGCCCTCTCTGTGGTACCCCTAACGTGCCAAAAGGCACCCTGCATTCGAACCAGGGACCCCAGGGTGCCCACGGAACAGCTCTGGTCCTGTCGGAAAGGCACTTTCATCCCTGGATAGCCCAAGAACACTTCTCGCTGGTACTTTTTGTTTTCTTTTTCTGCCACAGGAGACCCACATGCCCTCCTTCAAACCTCACCTTCCCCTCAGGGCCTTTCCGTCCGTTTTGGAGTACCCCTAGTCTGCCCGAGATGCACCCTGTTTTCGATCCATTGACGTCTGGGTCTCTGGGGCCCAGCACACAGACTGATGGGAAGGCTCTTTTGTCTGTGGTGGACCCAGGAACGCTACTCAGTGGTGCAATTTTCTTTCTTTTTTTTCTGTTAACTATTGGGTATGGATTCATATATACCCAACCATACATATAGTGGTCTATATGTCTATACACTGCATCCCGGGTATATATGTTTACTCACTACCGGGTATGTATGTATATAAGCCCACCCCCTGCATATATTTACCCACTACCAGGTATATATGTATATACACATGTATATACACCCAAACCTGGGTATATATATTTACCCACTACTGGGAATATACGTATATACACCCGAACTCGGGTATATATGTATTTACCCATTACTGGGTATTTATGTATATACACCCGACCACTACCGCGTATTTATGTATATATATTTACCCCACTACCTGGCATATATGTATATACATCCGCCTATAGGCAAATATATTTACCCATTACTGGGTATGTATATACACACGCCAATGGGTATATATATTTACCCACTACTGGGTATTTGTTTATAAACACCCGCCAATGGGTATATATATATTTACCCACTAACGGGTATATATGTATATAGTGGACCCATAGTGGGCCCAAGACGCAATCTGGTTTAGATCCAGGGAGGCCGTGGTCCACGGGACCCAGCACAGGCACTGACGGGAAGGCACATTCTTCCGTGGAGAACAAGGAACACTTATCAGTAGTGCGTAATTTTATTTCTTTTTTTATGCCACAAGTAACCCACCTCCTTGCCCTCAAACCTTACCTTACCTTCCCCTCAGAGGCCTTCTTCCCGCTTTCGGGTACCTCTAGAGGGCTGGAACTGCACCCTGGGTTCAACCTAGGGACCTATTTTCCCAGTGACCCGGCTCAGGGGCTGATGGGAAGGCACTTTCGTCCGTGGAGTACCCAGGAAAGATTCTTGGAGGCGTGATGTTGCATATTTTTCCACAGGTGCACCACCACCCCTCCCTCACTATTCACCTTCGCCTCAGTGGCCTTCTGCCCACTTTGGGGTACCCGTGGTGGGCCCGAGATGCCCCCAGGCGTTCAAAACAGCGACACCAGGGTCCCCAAGACCCAGTGCAGGGACTGATGGGAAGGCACTTTCGTCCGTGGTGGACCCAGGAGCGCTTCTTAGTGGAGCGTTTTTTTTTTTTAAATCTGCCTTAGGTGCCCCACCTCACCACCCTCACAGTTTACCTTCCCCACAGGGGACTTCTGCCCACTTTGGGGTACCCCCCGTGAGCCCAAGATGCCCCCTGAATTTCAACCAGGGACGCCATGGTCCCCGGGTCTCTGGGCAGGGGCTGATTTGAATGAACTTTCGTACATGGGGGGACACAGGCCCCACTTCTCAGCGGCGTGTTTTTTTTTTTTTTTTTTTCTACCAGTTGCCTCACATCCCTTCCCTTAAGCCTTACCTTCCCCTCAGGGGTCTTCTGTAAGCTTTGGAGTACCAAAGTGGTACGTTTGTTTTTTCTTCTCCCACAGTTGCTTCACCTCCATTCCCTCAATCCTTACTTGCCACTCAGGGGCCATCTGCCCACTTTGTATTACCCTTGCCGGCCTGAGACACCCTTGTTTCTATCCAGTGACCTCAGGGTCTCCACGTACCAACGCAGGGGCTCATGGGAAGGCACTTTCATCTGCAGAGACCCAGGAACGCTTCTTGGTGGCACCTTTTTTTTTTTTTTTCTGCCACATGTGCGCCACCTCCCCTCACTCTTACTATCCCCTCAGAAGCTTCCAGCCCTCTTTGTGATACCCGTAACGTGCCCGAAAGGCACCCTGGGTTTGAACAAGGGACCCCAGGGTACCCGCGGCCCCATGATGGGGCTGATGGGAAGGCCCTTTCGTCCCTGGGGAGCCCAGGAACGCTTCTCACTGGCGCGTTTTTTTTTTTTTTTTCATTTTGTGCCACAAGAGCCCCATATGCCCTCCTTCAAACCTCACCTTCCCGTCAGGGTCTTTCTGTCGGTTTTGGAGTATCCCTAGTGGGCCTGAGATACACCCTACTTTCGAACCATACACTTCAGGGTCCCCGGGGCCTAGCTCATGGACTGATGGGAAGGCACTTTCCTCCATGGTGGAACCAGGAATGCTTCTCAGTGGCACGAGTTTCTTTTTCTTTTTTTTTTTTTCACAGATGCCCCGCTTCCTCCTCCTCAGTTTACCTTTCCCTCAGAGGCCTTTTGCCCACTTTGGGATACCCCTAGCGAACCCAAGACACACCCTGTATTCGAACTAGGGATGCCAGAGTCCCCGGGGCACAGGGCAGGGGTTGATTGTAAGACACTTTCATTAATGGGACATAGGCCCCGCTTCTTGGTGGCGCATTTTTATTTCTCTCCCTCGGTTGCCTCTTCGTCCTTCACCTTACCTTCCACTCAGGAGGCTTCCGTCAGGTTTGTGGTACCCCTAGTGGGCACGAGAAATACCCAGGGTCAGAACCAGGGACATAAGGGTCTCCATGTAGCATCGCAGGGGCTGATAGGAAGGCACATTCTTCCGGAGATGACCCAGGAACACTTCCCCGTAGTGCATTTTCTATCTTTTCTGCCACAGGTGCCCCAACTCCCCTCCCTCAAACCTTACTTTCCCCTCAGGGACCTTATGCCCTCTATGTCATACCACTACCAGGCCCAAGACGCACCCTGGTCTGGAACCAGGGATGCCAGGTCCCTCGGATCCAGTGCAGGGCCTGACGGGAAGGCAGTTTCCTCCCTGGAGGACCCAGGAAAGATTTTCACCAGTGTGATTTTGGTTTTTTCCCCGACACAGGTGCCACACGTCCCCTCCCTCAAATCTTACCTTCCCCTCAGGTGTCTTTTGTCCACTTTAGCGTACCACTAGTGGGCCCGAGATGCACCCTGGTTTCCAACCAGGGATGCCAGTGTCCCTGGGGCCTAGCGCAGGGCCTTAAGAGGAGGCACTGTTTTCCATGTGGGATCCAGGAACGCTTCTCAGTGGTGCGTTTTATTTTTTCTAATTTGGTGCCACCAGTGCCTCGTCTCCCCTCCCTCAAAAGTTACCATCCCCTCAGGTGCTTTCTGCCTGCTTTGGGGTACCCCAAGTCGGTCCGAGACGCACCCTGGGTTCGAACCGGGAAGGCCAAGGTCCCCAGGGCCCATTGCAGGTGCTGACGGGAAGGCACTTTCTTCTGTCAGGGACAAGGAACGCTTCTCGGTGGTGCTTTTTTTTATTCCACAGGAAACCAACCTCCCCACCACCAAACCTTACCTTCCCCTCATGGGCCTTCGTCCCACTTTCAGGTACCACTATCGGGTCCGAAACACAGCGTGCATTTGAACCAGGGACTCCAGTGTTCCCAGGGCCCAGTGCCAGGGCTGATGGGAAGGTACTTTTGTCCGCTGGGGACCTAGGACAGCTTCTTTGCATCGCGATTATTTCTTTCTGCCACAGGTGCACCACCTCACCTCCCTCACTATTTACCTTCCCCTCAGGGGATTTCTGCTGGCTTTGGGGTATGCCTCGTGTTCCTGAGATGCACCCTACATTCAAACCAGGGACTGCAGCGTAGACATGGCTCAGCACAGGGGCTGAAGGGAAGGCATTTTGGTCCGTGGCGACCCATGTCCCGCTTCTCAGCAACGAGTTTTTTTTTTTTTTCTCCAACAGGCGCCTCACCATCCCTCCCTCAAACCTTATCTTCCAATCAGGGGTCTTCTCTCCGATTTATGGTACCCCTACCTTTCCCATGACGCACCCTGGGTTTGAACCAGGGATGCCAGGGTCTCCAAGTACCAGCGCAGGGCCTCATGGGAAGGCACTTTCATCCGTGGAGACCCAGGAATGTTTCTTAGCAGCGCGTTTTTTGTTTTTCTGCCACATGTGCCCCACCACCCCTCACTCCAACCTTACTATCCCCTCAGGAGACTTCAGCCCTCTCTGTGGTACCTCTAATGGTCCTGAAAGGCACCCTGCATTCAAACCAGGGACTGCAGGTTACCCGCGGCCCAGAGCTGGGGCTGATGGGAAGGCACTTTCGTCCCTGGGGAACCCAGGAACACTTCTCCCTGCCACGTTTCTTTTTTTCTTTCTTTTTTTTTTTTTTTTCATTTTCTGCCATGTTTAAGTATTTAACAGAGTGATCGAGGCTGAAGCCAGACTTTAACCATTTGAAAAGTGACAAAAAGTGAGCAAAGATTCAGGAATATAGGCCAATAATTGGTTCCTAACTACACAGGTTTCTTGAATACAGAACCCTGCCAGACTCAGCACCTCACGCCTAGAATCCCAGTCCTTTGGGAAGCTGAGTTGGAAGGATCACTTGATGCCAGGACTCCAGGACACAGAAAGACCCCATTTCTACAAAAATATATATATATATATAGAACAAAAAATTACCGGCAGATGCAGTGGCTCATGCCTATATTCCCATCACTTTGGGAGACCGAGGCGGGTGGATCACTTGAGGTCAGGAATTTGAGACAAGACTGGCCAAAATGGTGAAACCCCATTTCTATTAAAAATACAAAAAGTAGCCAGGTGTAGTAGCACACGCCTCCCAGCTGCTCAGTAAGCTAAGGGAGGAGAATCGCTTTTATATGGGAGGCAGAGGTTGCAGTGAGCCGAGATCGTGTCATTGCACTCCAGCATGGGCAATACAGTGAGATTCTGTATCAAAAATAAAATAAAATAAAATGTCCGGACATGGTGGCTTCCCCCTGTCATACCAGCTCCTCAGGAGACTAAGGCACGAAGATCTCTTGAGCCCAGAGAGCTAGGGGCTGCAGTGAGCTATGATCACGCCACTGCACTCCAGCCTGTGTGACACAGCAAGACCCTGTCTCTAAAATAATAATAAACGTAAATGAAAAAGAACCCTGGGCCCCATCTGAGAGATTCAAATTCGTTTGCTTTAGCACAGGGCCATGGAATCTGTCCCAGCATCCTAAAAGCTACCTCAGTGAGTTAAGAGGAAGGATTGGCATTGAAAGAGCTGTCAACAAGCTGTGACAAAGAGAAAGCTCCTCTGTCAGGCAGGGAAGGGGAGTCAAATAACAGGTTTTTGTTTTGTTTTGTTTTGTTTTGCAGGAGAGGAGCTGACTTAGGAGCAGGTCTAGCAAGATTGCTCTTGAGCCTGTGCAGGAGAGCAGAAAGGCTAGGAGGCTGCAAACAGACAGTGGATAACTGAAAAGTGAAATTTCTACTGGATTGCAAATCCCTGGATGCCATCCCAGTGAAGATCTAAGATGAAAAATACCCCTCCATGAAGATGCCTTTCATGGTCCTAACCATGAAATATAAAATTGCCTTTTCACCTGAAAGTTACTTGCAACTTGGTGTAGCATTTTATGCTTTGGATGTCATGGAACATCCAGAAGCAATACCCTCACCTGTTGTAAATCAAAGTAAAATCAGAAAATGCTCAGCGGAAAGGGAAAGAAAAAAAAAACAGAAGACTAAAAACCAACACTAGAGTAAATCTGCAAACCCAAAGAACCAGCAGAGGAAAGGGAAAGAAAACCTGCAGCGTAGACAAACTTTGATGTTGTGTGATGTGTGAAAATGTATAGAAATGTTCCCTTACCCAAAAATTCCCAAGATGCTTAACTTGCCACCCACTGGAAGGAAGTAGAAATTCCCACCCAGGATGTTACTTTTAAATACCATTCTCTTTATGTTGTTTCCTAAAATAACAACAGACATTCTAGAGAAGATTTACCAAGATGGCTTAATGAGGTGTCAGATGAGTACCTGTGCCCACGATCCCCTTTACCTCAGGCATCCTTATGCAAATTTGACTGACTCTTCTCAGCCCTACTAGATTAAAAAAAAAGATATAATTGGGGCAGCTGGGCTGGAAGCACCGTTGGGCCATCCCCATGGAGACCAGGCTCTAGCACCACGTGCTCTTCCTTGCCCCAGCATTCCTCCCCACTCTTGCTTTTCAGAGCAGCAGCCCACTTGAACCTGGGTCTTCCTCAGATGATCTCTGCATCAGTACTTGTCAGCATTCATGTGCACAGAAATCACCTGTGCAACTTTTGAAAATGCAGATTCAGACTCAGTGGCTAGGGTGGAGCCTCTTGATCTATGTGTCTAACAAGCCCCCAGTGACGCATGTGGTCGTCAGATGGTCCTAGTTCCACGCTTGGAGGAGCTACTTAGAGCCTATAAAATAGTTGCTCCCCTGTCCAGTGTTTGACTCTCAGACTTCTGGATTCTGCCAGCACTCAGATACTTCTGGGACAGGATGCTTACTGTTCATCTTGGGTCAACATGTCAGAAAGACCTTCCTGTATTGAGCTGAGAACTGGCTACCTAGGGCCCACCTTCACCTCACCTACTTCTGGGCCTTGGATCCTATGTAGCAGGCTTAAGGCCTTAGAAAGTGGCTGGCATGTCCCCCAAGTATTTTCTTCAGGCAAAACATGCCAGGTCCTCTGGCTATTATCTTTTAATTTTTTTTAAGACCAGCCTTGTTGCCCAGGCTGGTCTCAAACTCCTGGGCTTAAGTGATCATCCTGCCTCAGGCTCCCAAAGTACTGAGATGAGAGGAATGAGCTACCATACCTGGTCTTAGATATTCTTCTTAAGCTATGATTTGGTCATTCTGGTCATTTCTTTCTTTCTTTCTTTTTTCTTTTTTTTCTTTTTTTTTTTTCTGAGAAGGAGTTTCACTCTTGTCACCCAGGCTGGAGTGCAATGGCAATATCTCCACTCACTGAAACTTCTGCCTCCTGGGTTCAAGCAATTCCCCTGCCTCAGCCTCCCGAGTAGCTGGGATTACAGGTGCCCACCACTACGCCCAGCTAATTTTTGTATTTTTGGTAGAGACAGGGATTTGCCATGTTGACCAGGCTGGTCTCGAACTTCTGACTTCAGGCGATCCACCTGCCTCAGCAGGCTGGAGTGCAATGGCAATATCTCCACTCACTGAAACTTCTGCCTCCTGGGTTCAAGCAATTCCCCTGCCTCAGCCTCCCGAGTAGCTGGGATTACAGGTGCCCACCACTACGCCCAGCTAATTTTTGTATTTTTGGTAGAGACAGGGATTTGCCATGTTGACCAGGCTGGTCTCGAACTTCTGACTTCAGGTGATCCACCTGCCTCAGCCTCCCAAAGTACTGGGATTACAGGCGTGAGCCTCCAAATCCAGCCCTAGTCATTTTCTTCTTATCCTGCTTTGTGTGTCTTTAGGCTTCTCCTCTTGTGATACTGTCACCACCTCATTACAGATAGCCTTTATGTGACTTGTGTTGAGCTTGCTGTCAGCCGTCATCCTTAAAGTCATTTTTACACGTGCTGTGGATCAGCTACATTTCTTCCTAGTCAGTAATAATCATAATAATTATACTTAACACTTATGAGAGTTAATATAGCAAGATGGTTAAGAATGTAGGCTCTGGAATGAGACTGCCTAGTGGGAAGCACTATGATTAGCACCATGTGTTATCTATCACCATCACCATCATCATCCATCACTATCACTATGACCACCATCATCATCACCATCACCATCATCTCCATCACCACCATCACATCACCATCATCACCACCATCACCATCACTATCACTACCATTATCATTACAATCATCACTATCGCTATCATCACCATCATCACCATCACTATCATCAACATCACTATCATCACCATCACTATCACCATCATCACCACCATCATTACCATCACTATCACCACCACTATCATCATACCATCACCATCATCAACATAACCACTATCAGCACCACCACCATCATCACCATCACCATAATCATCAGCACCATCACCATCATTCATCACCATCACCACCATCACTATCACCACCATCATCACCATCGTTATCACCACCATCATAATCACCATCACCATCACCACCACCACCATCATCATCATACCGTCACCCATCATCACCACCAACACCATCATCATCATCATCACCATCACCACCAACACCATCATCATCATCACCATCACCACCACCACCAGCACTTTGCCTACATTAACTGATTTAATTCTCATAATAACTTCATAGTGTAGGGGCTACTATTTTCCCAGTTTTACAAGTGAGGAAGTGGGGCCTCACAAGATTATGTTTTGTGCCGAGGGTAACAGTGACAAAAATCTAAACCTGGGCAGTGTCCTTTGGTTGGTTTTGTTTGTTATTGACAAAAGTGCAAGACCAAATCTGTTCCTGCTATTCATAAATTTCACCTTTTATTCAGCACTTTACCCTTATTTTACACTATCTTTTGGATTCCTGGTTCTGCCATTCCAAGCGTATCTGCCTCCTAGCTTCATGCTGTTATATTCTGAGAAAAATACGTATTTTCACCTAGATCATGCATAAGGTCAGAGGCCATGTGGCAATTCCCTACAGATTCTGTTCATTGAAGCCCAATGGTACACATCTCCTGAAGCTCCCTGAGCCTGTAGTTTTGTAACCCACTCAGAAAAGCCTAGGGAGTGGTCAGGCATGATTTGTATTTGAGTATATTTGTATTTGGTTCCTGGGAAACATGTTTCCTCCTGACTTTCAGGTCTCCCTTCCAGAATCTTTTCCAAGATGGACAGTACCCTCCAAATGTATAGTTGCTGAAATCAAGCCTCTGGGCAGGGTTAGATGCAAGGAACAAATACAAAGCAGGGTCTGCAGAACACACATCCCAGAGGTGATAATGATCAGTTAATCCCTGCAGATAGTTAGATCTAGGAGACTGTCCCTGGGCTTCAGAACTCCCTGCTTCTGAATCCAGCAGTGCAAATGCAAGCCTCTATGTTCTCCCTAAACCATAGATGACTGAGCAGCCATGGTGTTACCAGCATTTCTATAAAGGAAGAGTGCAGGGCAACAGTCTCATTATAGGGGAGGCTGGGGCTGGCCTTTGTTTTAGGCTGTATGTTTATTTGGGGCAATTTGCAAGGAGGGGTTGCCCTGATAGAGATTATGTGGGCTAAATCCCCCATATATAAAGCCATTTTGTGCCACTGCTCCTGTGCCAACTGACCAGAAAGGCTGGACTGATTTCTCCCCTCTCCCCTTTCCTGGTTCTGTTCCCCGACCCTGGGTGATTAATGTAACCTAGCTATGTTCAATTACCCATCCTTTTCACTATGTTGGGATGTCTCCCACATGTCCCTGGTGCTCTTTTGGGCTTCCTGTGAGCCATGACTCTGGGAGCCTTGCAACTTTTGAAGGAGAGCAGGAGGCCCTGGGTCTGCCATCAGTCTGGGCTCTCTAATCACGCCATTGTCACTGGAGCGTGCCTGACCTGCTGGGAAGTTGCAAAACAAGCATGTAGGGAACATTCTTCCACCCCAATGTTTTCCCCTCATGAAATCATCCAGCAAACCCTGAATGCTTTCTCTTGGTGTGGTCAGGTAGAAGCTGCCTCTCTCATACTAGAGCAGTCAGTGGCTATTGGCTGACTGAGCCTAATGGCAGATCTAGAAGGATTTGGGGAAGGCTGTCTTGGTTCTCTTGGAACAGCATGTGGCCCTAGCAGTGTGTCTGTTCTTGAACGGTGGTGCCCCTGTAAGCCATGTAAACTGATGGAACAGGGAGGGGAGCTCCACCCAGAAATGGGAAGTGTCTCAAACCTTATTGAAGTGATCTTGAATTGCTGATTTACAGGACTGATTTTGACACATTATTCTCAGGAAAACAGTGGTTTAGGGCATGGTCTCAAGCTCTAATAGGTTGAGACATTTTGGCTCACATTTGCAATCACAGTACTTTGGGAGGACAAGGTGGGAGGATCACTTGATCTCAGGAGTTTGAGACCAGTCTAAGAAAAATAGCAAGACCCTATGTCTACAAAAAATTTAAAATTTAGCTGAACCTGGTGGCACACACCTATAGTCCCAGCTACTGAGGAGGTTGAGGCAGGAGGCTGAAGCAGAAGGCTCACATGATCCCAGGAGATTGAGGTTGTGATGAGCTGTGATCATGCCACATCACTCCAGCCTGTGCAACAGAGCAAGACCCTGCCTCAAGTAAATAAATAAATAAATAAATAAATAAAATAAATAAATAAATAAATGTTCTGCAGGCCACATCCAAAGATAATAATTAAACTTACCTTATCGGTTGTGACAACTAAATAAAACATAATACATGTAAAGTGCTTAGAACAGTTCCTGGCATTTAGTAAGAGCTTTGCAAATATTAACTATTATTAGTACCATCATCATCTTTGTTGCTACTAAGCACATATAGTACATGCATTATTCGCTCATTGAACGTCACTTTTGTTTTTTGGGGGGGGAGGTTTTGTTGTTTTTTGAGATGGAGTCTTACTCTGTCACTCAGACAGGAGTGCAGTGGTGCAATCTTGGCTCACTGCAACCTCTGCCTCTCAGGTTCCAGCAATTATCCTGCTTCAGCCTCCCAAGTAGCTGGGACTACAGGCTTGAACCACCACACCCTGCTAATTTTTGTTTTTTAGTAGAGACGCAGTTTCACCATGTTAGCCAGGCTTGTCTTGAACTCCTGACCTCAAGTGACCCAGTCACCTTGGCCTCCCAAAGTGCTGGGATTACACACATGAGCCACTGTGCCCGGCTGAGCTACACTTTGAAGCATGGCTTACCCCTGTGCTTCAATTGAGGAAACTACAGATGGGAGAGTTCAGTAACCTGCACAAAGTTAAACCAGCAAGTAATTGGTGAAGTCAAAATCTAGAATCAAGGGGTTTTTGTTGTTTAGTTTTTGTTTTGGAGATAGCAACTTGCCATGTCTTTAAAAGACTTAAATAAGTGGCAAGGATTTCCATGTTTATGGACTGAAAAACTTAATAAACTTAAGATGACAATACACCAAAATAGTGCACAGACACACTGTAATTCCAATTTTTTATTTTTTCTAACATTTCTTCTGCAAAACCAGAATAGCCCATTCTGAAATTCGTATGAAATTTGAAGGTACTCTGAACATTCAAAAAAATGTTGAAAAAAAGAACAAAGTTAGATGGCTCACAATTCTAAATTTCAGAACATACAAAGCTACTATAATTAAAACAGTTTGATACTGGCATAAGAACAAAGATATAGACAAAATAAATAAAATAAATAAACCCCCAAAAAAATCCCTTGCATAAATTACTGATCATCTTTTGACAAGCATGCCTAAACCATTATGTAAAGGAAAGGACATTTTGTTCAACAAATGATGCTGAGAAAACAAGTCCACATTTAAACCAGTAAGATTAAATCTTTATCACAATCCATGTAAAAAAATTAAATAAAAATAGATTCAAGACATAAAAATAAGTGTTAAAACTTTAGTGGTTTCTCATGGTTGTTTTTATTTATGTGGGGTCAGTACTACCATGAACACCTTTAGACACACAAACTAGAAATCTTAGAAGAGATAGATACGTTCCTAGGCACACATGCCCTCACAAGACTGAGCCAGGAAGACTTTGATTTCCTAAACAGACCAATAACAAGCTCTGAAATTGAATCAGTAATACATAACTTGCTAATCAAAAAGAGCCCTGGACCTTATGAATTTATAGTCAAAGTCTACCATATGTACAAAGAAGAGCTAATATAATTCCTACAGAAACTATCCCAAAAAATTGAGGAGGAGAGCATCCTCCCCAACTCATTCTATGAGGCCAGCATTATCTTGACACAAAAACCTGGAAGAGACACAACAAATATAGAAAACTTCAAGCCAACGTTCTTGATGAACATCTATACAAAAGTTCTCACCAAAATATTTGCGATCCAGATCCAGCAGCAAATAAAAAATATAGTCCATCATGATCAAGTAGGCTGCCTCCTTAGGATGCAAGTTTTGTTTAGCATATGCAAATCAATTAATGTAATTTATCACATAAACAGGACTAAAAACAAAAACACATGATTATCTCAATAGACGCATAATATAATAAGAGCCATCTATAACAAGCCCAAAGACAACATTCTGCTGAATGGGCAAAAGCTGGGAGCATTCCCTTTGAAAACCAGCTCAAGGCAAGAATCCCCTCTGATCATTTCTATTCAACATAGTATTGGAAGTCTTGACCAGAGCAAACAGGCAAAACAAAAAGTAAAGAGCATCCAAATAGGAAGAGAGAAAGTCAAACTATCTCTGTTTGCAGATAACATAATTCTATATCTAGAAAACCCTGTAGTTTCAACTCCAAAGTTTCTTCAGTCAATAAACAACTTCAACAAAGTTTCAAGATACAAAATCAATGTGCAAAAATTACTACCATTTCTCTACACCAAAGATAGCAACACTGACAGCCAAATCAGAAAGACCATCCCATTCACAATTGCCACAAAATAGTAAAATATCTGGGAATACAACTAAGCAGGGAGACAAAAGAGCTGTACAATGAAAATTACAAAACAATGCTCAGGCTGGGCATGGTGGCTCAGGCCTGTAATCCCAGCACTTTGGGAGTCCGAGGAGGATGGATCACGAGGTCAGGAGTTCAAGATCAGCCTGGCCAACATAGTGAAACCTCATCTCTACTAAAAATACAAAATATTAGCTGCACGTGGTGGCAGGCACCTGTAATCCCTGCTCTTCAGGAGGCTGAGGCAGGAGAATGGCTTAATCCTGGGAGGTGGATGTTGCAGTGAGACGAGATTGTGCCATTGCACTCCAGCCTGGGTGACACAGTGAGACTCCCTCTCACAAAAAAGAAAAAAATTAGCCTGGCATGGTGGCAAGCACCTGTAGTCCCAGCTACTCGGGAGGCTGAGGCAGGAGAACGCCATGAACCCGGGAAGCAGAGCTTGCAGTGAACTGAGATTGTGCCACTGCACTCCAGCCCGGGCAACAGAGTGAGACTCCATCTCAAAAACAAAACAAACAAACAAACAAAAAATACTGCTCAAAGAAATCAGAGACGACACAAGCAAATGGAAAAACATCCCATGCTCATGGATAGGAGGATCCAATATGACTAAAATGGCTATACTGCACAAAGCAATTTACAGATTCAACACTATTCCTATTAAACTACCAATGAAATTCTTTATAGAGCTAGACAAAACTATTTTAAAATTCACATAAAACCAAAAAAGAGCACAAATAGACAAGTCAAAAGAACAAAGCTTGAGGTATCATGTTACCTGACTTCAAACTATACTACAAGGCTACAGTAAGAAAAACAGCATGATACTGATAAAAACAGGCACATAGACAAATTGAATAGAATAGACAGCCCAGAAATAAATACGGCTGCACATCTGTGACCATGTGATCGTCAACAAAGCTGACAAAAGGAGCAATAAGGAAAAGATTCTTTATTCAATAAATGATGTTGGGACAACTAGTTAGCCATATGTGGAAGTTTGAAATTGGATCCCTTCTTTACACCATATACAAATAAATAAATAAACTCAACATTGATTGAAGGCTTAAATATAAAACCTAAAAGTATAAAAACCCTAGAGGACAATCCAGGCAATACAATCCTGGATATAGGAATGGGCAAAGATTTCATGACAAAAATCAATAGCAAGAAAAGCAAATACTGACAAGCAGGATCTAATTAAGCAAAAGAGCTTTTGCATAGCAGAAAAAAAGAGAACTATCAACAGAGTAAATAGAGAACCTAGTGAGTGGAAGAAAACATTTGCAAACTATGCATCTGAAAAAGATCTACTATCCAGCATCTATAAGGAACTTAAATTTACAAAGAAAGAAACAACCTCATTAAAATGTGGGCAAAGGACATGAACAGACACTTTTCAAAAGAAGACATACCTATGGCCAACAAATGTATGAAAAAAATCTCAGCATCACTGATCATTGGAGAAATGAAAATTAAAACCACAATGAGATGGCTGGGTGTGGTGGCTCAGGCTTGTAATCCTAGCACATTGGGAAACCAAGGCAGGTAGATCACGAGGTCAAGAGATCAAGACCATCCTGGCCAACATGGTGAAACTCCGTCTCTACTAAAAATACAAAAAGTGTCTGGGTGTGGTGGTGCACACCTGTAATTCCAGCTACTGGGGAGGCTGAGGCTAGAGAATCACTTGAACCCAGGAGGCGAAGGTTGCAATGAGCCAAGATGGTGCCACTGCACTCCAACATGGTGACAGAGTGAGACTCCGTCTGAAAAAAGAAAAAGAAATAACAACGAGATACCATCTCACACTAGTCAGAATGGCTGTAGTTAAAGAGTCAAACTATAAATACTGGTGAGGTTGTAGAGAAAAGGGAACTTAAACACTGTTGGTGGAAGTGTAAATTGGTTCAATTGCTGTCAAAAGCAGTTGGGCAATTCCTCAAAGAGCTAAACGCAGAACTACCATTCAATAGATCTTCTCTCAATTCCATTACTGTGTATATTCCCAGAGAAATATGAATTATTCTACCATAAAGAAACATGCATGCAAATGCTCACTGCAGCCCTATTCACAATAGCAAAGACATGGTCTCAACCTAAATACTATCAGTAACAGATTAGATAAAGAAAATGTGCCATATATACATTATGGAATACTAGCAGCAATAACAAAAGAGATTATGATTTTTGTGGCATCATGAATGAAGCTGGAGGCTATTATTCTTAGCAAACTAACACAGGAACAGAAAATCAAATACCATGTGTTCTCAGTTGTAAGTGGGAGCTAAATGATAAGAACTTAGAAACTCAAAGAGAAAAACAACAGACATTGGGGACCATTTGAAATTAGAAGATGGGAGGATGGAGTGAAGTAGAAAACATTGCTATTGGGGACTGGGCTTAATACCTGAGTGATGAAATCATCTGTACAGCAAACCCCTGTGACATGTGTTTACCTATGTAACAGACCTTCCCATATACCCCCAAACCTACTATAAAAGTTTTCAAAAGTTAAACCTTAAAAGTTCTTAGGAAAAAGCATAAGCAAATATTTTATAACATTAAATTTGGTGATAGTTTCTTGACTGTGACACCAAAAGCATAGGCCACAAAATATTAAAGAGATAAATTGGACTTGATTAAAATGTGAAACTTTTCTGTTCTTTTGATATGAAAACACACTGTTGTTCGTGTTTTTTGATCCAAAAAAAACCCTCCTCTACTAAAATTTGGCACAAAAAGCATAAACAACAGAGTGAAGAGACAACCAGTGAGTGGGAGAAAAGATTTGCAAATCATGTATCTGACTAGGTACATAAGGCATAATATAATAAGCAGAAGACATAAAAAACTCCTAAAACTTAACAATAAAACAAAACAACTACAACATTTATAAAAGAGCAGAGGACATGAATCTATATTGGGTCAATAAGTCTACAGAAAAATGCTCAGTATCACCAGTCATTAGGGACATGCAAATCAAAACCAGAACGAGATATCATGTTACAGCTATTATGATGGATATATAAAAAACAAAATAACAAAAATGAAAAGGAACAAGTACTGCCTAGGATGTGGATAAACTGGAACCCTGGTGCATGTCTGGTGAGAATATAAAATGGCTTAACAACTGTGACAAATAGTTTGGTAGTTCATCAGAAAGTTCTCCATAGAATTACCATATGTTCCAGCAACAGGTACAGTTCCATGTGTTCCACTTACAGGTGTGTTCAAAATAATCAAATGCAAGGACTTAAGCTGCAACCTCTGCCTCTGGGGCTTATGCAATTCTCATCCCTCAGTCTCCCGAATGGTTGAGACTACAAACATGCACCACCACGCCCAGCTAATTTTTGAGTTTTTAGTAGAGGCAGGGTTTTACCATGTTGCCCAGGGTGGTCTCTAACTCCTGAGCTTAAGTGATCTGCCTCCATCAGTCTCCCAAAGTTTTGGAATTACAGGTGTGAGCCACCGTGCCTGACTTCTGTTATTCAATCTAAGAACAGCTCGCTGGGCATGGTGGCTCACACCTGTAATCCCAGCACTTTGGGAGGCCGAGGTGAGTGGATCACCCAAGGTCAGGAATTCGAGACCAGCCTAGCCAACATGGTGAAACCTCATCTCTACTTAAAACACAAAAGAATAGCTGGGTGTGGTGGTACGCACCTGTAATCCCAGCTACTTGGGAGGCTGAGGCAGGAGAATCGTTTGAACCCAGGAGGCAGATGTTGCAGTGAGCTGAGATCAATCCACTGCATTCCAGCCTGGGGGACAAGAGCAAGATTTCATCTCAAAAAAAAAAAAAAAAAAACTGCATGCAGAAATGTGTTCGGGTGTAAAAATTTCGTTCACATATGCACTGATACTTTCACACACCAATTTTTATAGCAACATCACTTATAGTACAAAATGTAAAAAGAAATCCAGATATCTTCTAAAGGATAAATAGATAAAGAAAATGTGGTATATACACACAACAAAATATTATTTAGCCTTAAAATGAATGCAGTGTGGTTGGGCATGGTGGCTTATGCTTATATAATCTCAGAGCTTTGGGAGGCAAAGATTAGAGGATCTCTTGAGCCTGGGAGTTTGAGGCCAGCCTGAGCAACATAGGAAAATCCCATATCTACAAAAAGTACAAAAATTTGCTGGGCCTGATTGTGTGTGCCTGTAGTCCCAGCCACAGGGTAGGACCATCTGAGTCAGAAGGATCACTTAAGCCTGGGGAGGTTGAGGCAGCAATGAGTCAGGATTGCATTGTGTGCACTCCAGCCTGGATGACAAAGAGAGACTCCATCTCAACAACAACAACAACAACAACAACAAAAAGCAGTGCTGATACATGCTATGACATGGATGAACTTTGAAGTCATGCTATGTAAAATAAGCCAAATAAAAAAGGATAAATATTTAATGTCAAATTTTATGTGTAGGGGAATGTCATATGAGGCTGGCTGGCCCATTCAAAGCAGAAGCAGATCATCGGGATGTTAGAATACTGGTGGCTTAATTATGTTTACACAGGCAAAGTAGGGAGGCAAGTGCTACTTTGGTACCCATCTACCCCAGTGATTGTTCTGAGCCCTGCGGTTGTTATCTGGTGCCTTCCAAGGCTGAAGGTCTGTGTAGACATAATTCTATGCCTCATCTGGGGAGCAAAGCTGCTTGGGACATAAGGAGCAGCAGTGATGGCCAGGAATAGCTCTGAGGCTTACAAATGTATCTGGCTGTCAGTTACTGTCTTTGCAGAGCTCCACACAGGAGACTGGCAAAAAGGTGTTAATGGGGTAACAATCTGTTTCCTCTGGTGAGGAGCAGAAGCTTGTGGCTGCCAACAAGGGCCAGCATTGAAATGAGGTGAGTGGAAGAAGAGGAGGTTCTCCAAACCAGCCCAGAGATGGCTGAGAAAGACCTCCTGCACAGACACTGCCATGGCAACTCTAAAGGGCTCTGTCCCATATATTAACATATATCTATCTCTGTCTCTCCACACACGCAGATATAGACATAGATATAGACATTTATTCTATTGCTTCTATTTCTCTGAATAAGTCTAATACAACCTGTAACTAACAAAAGACTGCATAAGTTATTGAAAACATACTAACAAGAAAAGCCCAGAACCAGATGGTTTCGCTGATTGTTTTAAACATTAAACGTGTAACTCCAATATTTCTCACTCTAAAAATTGCAGTTAGTCAATGCAATATGCCAACTCAGTAGAATGAATTTTAGAAAACAACATGGTCATCTCGATTAATAGAGAAAAAATTTGACATAATCCCAAACACTTTTATGATCAGAGCACTAAGTAAACTATATATAGACTAAAACTTCCTCAACATAATAAAAGGTACATATAAAAAACTCAAAAATACCATTACATGCAATGGTGAAAGACTAAAAACTTTCAGGCCAGAATAATTGAGCAATACAAGAAAAGAAACACTACAATTGGAAAAGTAATAAGCTTATTTCTACCTAGAGATGTTATAATTTTATATATATATAATTAAAATCCTAAGTAATAATAACACTGTTAAGACCAACAATCAAAATCTGCAAAGTTGTAGGATACAAGATCAATACATACACATTCATGGAATAGAATTAAGGGTCAGGAAATAAATCTGTACATGTAATTTTTTTAACGTGGACTTGGCAAAGCTGTAGGAGCTGTTGGAAAGAATTTAGTTCCTGTATTTTAGCCCAATTTTTATTTTATTTTATTTTATTTTATTTTATTTTATTTATTTATTTATTGAGACGGAGTTTCACTCTTGTTGCCCAGGCTGTAGTGCAATGGCACGATCTCGGCTCACTGCAATCTCCTCCTTCTGGGTTCAAGCTATTCTCCTGCCTTAGTCGCCCGAGTAGCTGGTATTACAGCCATGCATCACCACGCTCAGCTAATTTTGTATTTTTAGTAGAGACGGGGTTTCACCAACTGTAACCAATCCTTTACCTTGGGTTGCTTTCTCATGAACCTTGTAAAAGCCTTTCCTTCATGCTGCTCTGGTGGACGACAAATCATGGCTGGGTGCTTTCCATTTCACCAATCACTGTTTGCTAAAATAAACTGGTTAACGTTTTAACAAGGGCTCCCTTTAATTTTTAACAAGAAAGACTGGGCCCCCAACCCTGGGCCGCAGCTCCTCCCACACACACACCAAGTCGGGGTTATGCCCTGATGACCCACCTGGCATTCTTGAACAATCTGGGGAGTACTCTGGGCTGTGGGCGCAGAGCAGGGCACCACGCAGAGATGGGACAAGATGCCACAGGGCGGGACGCATCAGAGTATTCCTTTTTTCTTTCTTTAAAATACAAAATGAGGGAAGTGTTGTGCTCCATACAAAATTCAAAAGGTACAAAAGAGCATGTTGAAAAGTTAAGTCTCACTTCCATATCACAACCCCAGGCACCCCAGGTTCCTTCTCTTTAGGAAATAATGTTACTGGTTTCCCATATGTCTTTTCAGAGTTTTTATGCCTGGACAGTATGTATGTATGTATGTGTGCACATTTTTTTAAGTATATAGTAGTATCTTGTGCACACTATTCTGTACCTTTCATTTTTCACTTAACATATTTGGAGATTGTATCATCTCAGTACAGATCTCCCTGTTTTTTTTTTTTTTTAGCTGAGATATACATATCATACAATAAAATTGACCTTATTTAAGTGTATACTCAGAAGCGGGTATGGTGACTTATTCCTGTAATCCCAGCAACTGGGGAGGCTGAGTTGGAGAATCATTTGAGGCAGGAGTTCAAGACCAGCCTGGGCAACAAAGCAAGAGCTTAGACTCTAAAAATAAACATAAGTAAAATTTGCAATCCACTGGTTTTTAGCTTAGTAACTGTCACCACTGTGGAGGAAGCAGTGATGATAAAGGGAAATCCTATACCCTTTAACGGTCACTCTCTATTCTTTCCTCCTCATCCCCTTGCAGTCATGAGTCTACTCTCTGTCTCTATGGACTTGCATATTCTGGATATTTCATATAAATGGGATTATATAATAAAAAAAGAAATTCCAGGGACACCAGAAACAGATTACACTTTTTCTGCTTTATAATTTCAAGTCCTATGAAGGTTTAAAACATAATTCTACAAAAAATTTGACTGAAAAACATTATGTGCAAAAAGTATCACGTTAAATATAAGAAAAGTCTAATTATTTTATGCAGGAATTTTATTTTTCTTATCAGGACCTAATCTTAAAAATTGAAACTCTATATACCAACAGACTCTACTGTAGGGCAGTTTATTGTATGTACTCATGTTATTGATTCCCTACAAAAAATTTTCCCATAGGAAAATTAGAACATTGCTCAACATATGCTGAATTCCCAATTAGTACCTTATTTCTCACTTATTATTTTATGATTCTGTCTTCTTTAACATGCAGATTACCACGACTGTGTTTACACTTTCTGAAATGTCATATGTCTGTAATTTCCCTGTAATATTAGTTTCAGAAGTTCTACAATAACATGCTTGAGGCCTGACACAATGGCTCACACCTGTAATCCCAGCACTTTGGGAGGCGGAGGCAGATGGATCACAAGGTCAGGAGTTTGAGACCAGCCTGGCCAACATAGTGAAACCCTAACTCTACTAAAAATACAAAAAAGTTAGCCAGGCTCGGTGTCATGCACCTGTAATCCTAGCTACTCAGGAGGCTGAGGCAGGAGAATTGCTTGAACCTGGGCGGTGGAGGTTGCAGTGAGCCAAGATCATGCCACTGCACACCAGCCTGGGCAACAGGGTGAGACTCTGTCTCAAATAAATAAATAAATAGGTAAATAAAATAAAATAACATGCTCGAATATATATGTTATATATAAATTATATAATTTACTAAGATATTTGTCTTGTATGTTTCATCAACTGTAGGCACAATGTTATTAGCATTTCCTTCCAGTTTGCTCAACTTTTACCTGAATAATAGCACAAGTTATTCCCAATTTTATGTTAAATATCAATGTTTTATACTGTATTTACTATATATAGTTACTGTATTTAGAAATAGGCCGGGCCCGGTGACTCACGCCTATAATCCCAGCACTTTGGGAGGCCAAGGCAGGTGGATCATGAGGTCAGGAGATCGAGACCATCCTGGCTAACACGGTGAAACCCCGTCTCTACTAAAAATACAAAAAATTAGCCAGGCGTGGTGGCGGGCACCTGTAGTCCCAGCTACTTGGGAGGCTGAGGCAGGAGAATGGTGTGAACCTAGGAGGTGGAACCTCCTAGGTTCCTCATGGTGTTTCCCAAAATCGGGTTCCCATCTTTATCAACCCTAGAGTGACACTGACTAGCCCAGTGTTTTTTCCTTTTTCACATTTTGGACATATTTCAAGCTCAAAAGTCTTCTTTTTTCCCCTGACAGCCTGACTTGCTGATTTTTTCCACATTCTTTTTTAATATGACCATGCTTCCCGCAGTTAAAACAAGCTCCAGGAAATACAGTATTTCCTTTATCCACTCTCAGTCCTGCCATTGCCTGTGCCAACAAGGTAGCTTCATGCAGATTACCTCTGATACCATCACAGGCCTTGATATAATCAACTAAATATGCTTTCCCTCTGATAGGTCGCAGAGCAGTCTGGCAATCAGGATTAGCATTGTTGAAAGATAATAACTGCAACACTATATCCTGAACAGCTGAATCTGCAATATCTTTTTAAAAGACTCCTGTAACCCAGCTATAAAATCAACGTATGGTTCTCTGGGTCCCTGGTTTATAGCACTAAAGGAATGGTATTGCACCCCACTTGAAGTAATTTTTTCCCAAGCTCTAATGCACCCTGCTCTAAGTTGTTCTATGGCATCATCCTGCATGAGCAGTTGTGCATCTAAACCAGCCCAGCCACCAACCCCTAAAAGTTGGTCTGCAGTTATATTAATTTGAGGTTGGACCTGGGCATTGAGAGCAGCCTGAATGGAAGGTTCATCTGCCCACCAAGTTTTAAATCGTAAGAACTGAGCAGGAGTTAGACAAGCTCAAGTAAGAGTGTCCCAGTCAGTAAGAATCATTCAACTGGAAACAGTAACATTCTTTAACAGTCCCATTACAAAAGGAGAATCTGGTCCATACTCACTTATTGCTTATTTTAATTCTTTGAGTAATTTAAAAGGAAAAGTCTCAAATGTAGCTGTAATATTTCCCTCTTGATCCAGGGGATGTATTCTAACAAGGAACTGCCAAGCCTCTAAATCACCCTCTTGTCTAGTTTGCTGAATTCTTGTCTGAATACAACTAAGAGCTGTCGCTCGAGGCACTGCTTGAACAGTCACTGGGGCAACTACTTTTCGTCCAGTGTCCTCTGCAAAAGAACTATCTGGGGGGCCATTTTCTTCAAAATGATTATGAGGGGGTACAGAAGGGTAGGGATGAACCTCTCCTGCCTTCACGGCTTTAGCTTTAGCTGGCAAATAAACCTGCTGTGTAACCTCTTCTGTTACTTATAATGTATACTCTCCTTCCTTATCATCAGTGTGAAAAAGTTCCAAGGTGGAATGAACCAGACCCCAAACTTTGCCCTATTGTTACCCTGATGCTTCTGAGCTCCCCTTGTTACTCACCACAGGATTGCTCTAAGAGTACCCGGATGTCCTCCAGCTAGTTTTCGGTTCCAACCATTGCTCTGGTGACCCTCTGACCAGGATTTGAGCCTGCATGATGGATGCCACTTGCTGAGACCAGCTCGGCCAGGGAGACCCTAACCCAGCGGTGCTAGAGGAATTAAAGACACACACACAGAAATATGAAGGTGTGAAGTGGGAAAACAGGGGTCTGACAGCCTTCAGAGCTGAGAGCCCTGAACAGAGATTTACCCACATATTTATTAACAGCAAACCAGTCATTAACATTGTGTCTATAGATATTAAATTAACTAAAGGTATCCCTTATGACAAACAAATGGATGGGCCAAATTAATTGCAGCAGGAACACGCCCTTAAGACACAGATCATTCATGCTATTATTTGTGGCTTAAGAATACCTTTAAGTGGTTTTCAGCCCTAGGCAGGCCAGGTGTTCCTTGCCCTCATTCCCGTAAACCCACAACCTTCCAGCTTGGGTATTAGGGCTGTTATGAACGTGTTACAGTGCTGCAGAGATTTTATTTACGGTCAGTATTGGGGCCAGCTTATGGCCAGACTATGGGGGGCTTGCTCCCAACAGTTTTCTTTAAAAAGTTTTTGCCTTAACTGTATCCAAATGATTCAAAATTCATGCTTTTCATGGATGCACAGTTAGAGTTCAAAATTGTAGTTATCTAGAATTCTTTTCTATGTTTATTCAGGATTTTATGGGTTAAAGTTTCTCTTCATTATATTTTGTATTTCATATTTCTGTATTTTTTAGAGTGGGCTCCTCACATCAGTTGTGTTTCTAGTTTCTACTTATTTATTATGGTTTTGAATTACAGCATTCAAACCAGAATTTTGGGGGTTAATGTTAATTTTAACTTTGTTTGAAATTTTGTGTTTGTGTGTTTCAACTTTTAGGGTAGGCCACCTTACATAAGTTTACTGTTTTTAGTTTTAGCTTATATATTATAATTTTGTATGACAATATTCAACTCTGGACACCTTAAGACAGTGTGGGGCAAAAGCCAGCTATGACTCAGCCCTACATTCTTTGTCAATATAATTGTTTGTTTGCTTCTATAAATATTACCCCTATTTTGTTTATGATTCATATAGTTTTCTTCTTGTTTGGTGGCCAATAATTGATTATGTCTAAGTGAGTAGTCATGGAAATTGTCTTAATTTCAACATCTTTATCTTGTATTATCTTAGTGTGAAAGAAACTTTTGTGGTTTGAAGGCAATTATTCAGAAAGTTTGTAACTCTATGCCTTTTAGGTGTCTTATTTATTTATTTAAGACAGAGTCTTGCTCTGTTGCCCAAAGTGCATTGACACAATCTCAGCACTGCAACCTCCACCTCCCACGTTAAAGCAATTCTCCTGCTTCAGCCTCCTGAGTAGCTGGAATTAAAGGCATGCTCCACCATGCCTGGCTAATTTTTGTATTTTTAGTAGAGATGGGGCCAGGCTGGTCTTGAATTCTTGACCTCAAGTGATCTGCACACCTCAGCCTCCCAGAGTGCTGGAATTACAGGCATGAGTCACCACGCCCTGCCCTCAGGTGTCATTTTAAATTTTGATTGTGGTAAAAATACATAACATAAAATTTAGAATTTTAAATAAATATTTTTTCTTATACAGTTTAGTCATATTGTGTATTTACATTGTTATATAACATAGTTGTAAAACTTTTTTGAAAACTAAAACTCAATACACATGAAATAAATTAATAATACCCATGTTTTTTACCACCTGGCTCCTGATAAAAGCCATTCCATTTTCTATTTCTAAGATTTTCAATAATTTAGATAGTACATATAAGTGGAATCATAAAGTATCTCTTTTATTGTGGCTAAGTTTACTTAGCATCCTGTCCTCAAGGTTTATCTTTATAGTGGATATTACAAGATTTTCTGCTTTTAAAAGCAGAGTAGTTTTCCATTACTTTTATATTAAAAATCATATTTATTCATTAATTCCGTCAGGAAAGTTGGTTTTGTTTTAAAATATTGGCCTTTGTGTTGCAGGAAGTCAGGGACCCCGAACAGAGGGACCAGCTGAAGTCACGGCAGAAGAACATAAATTGAAGATTTCATGTACATTTATTAGTTCCCCAAATTAACCCTTTTATTATTTCTTATGCCTGTATTTACTATAATCTCTGAACATAAATTGTGAAGATTTAATGGACACTTATCACTTCCCCAATCAATACTTTTCTGATTTACTATGACTGTCGTTAATCTCTTAATCCTGTCATCTTCTTTGTAAGCTGAGAAGGATGAATGTCACCTCAGGACCCTGTGATTGTGTCAGATGCACAAATTGTTTGTAGAGTATGTGTGTTTGAACAATATGAAATCTGGGCATCTTAAAAAAAAGAACAGGATAACAGCGATGTTCAGGTAACAAGAGAGGTAACTTTGGACTGGCCGCCGGTGAGCCAGATGGAACACAGCTATATTTCTCCTCTTTCAGAAGCAAATAGGAGAAATATCGCTGAATTCTTTTTCTCAGCATGGAACATGCCTGAGAAAGAGAATGCGCCCTGAAGGTAGATTTATAGATGGCCCCTTTAAGGTGTGCCACCATTTAGGGTCGAAGCTGAAGGGATGAAATAAGCCCAGGTCTCCTGTAGCACTCCCACGCTTATTAAGAGGAGAAAAATTCCTAGCTAATAAATTTTGGTTAGTCAGATTGTCTGCTCTCAAACCCTGTTTCCTGATAAGATGTTATCAATGATAATGCGTGCCTGAAACTTCATTAGCAATTTTAATTTTGCCCCATCCGGTGGTCCTGTGATCTCACCCTGACTCCATTTGCTTTGTGATATTTTATTACCTTGTGAAGTATGTGATCTCTGTAACTCACCCTATTCGTGCACTCCCTCCCCTTTTGAAAATTGCTAATAAAAACTTGCTGGTTTTTTGGCTTGGGGAACATCACGGATCCTGCTGACATGTGATGTCTCCCCCAGACACCCAGCTTTAAATTTCTCTCTCTTGTGCTCTTTCCCTTTATTTCTCAAACCAGCCGAGACACCTAGGAAATAGAAAAGAACCTATGTAACCATCAGGAGTGGGTTCTCCCGACACTTTTGTGAATAATGCTTCAATGAATATAGGTGTTCAAATTACTATTTACCCATATGTACGAGGTTTGCATTTGTGCTACACTGTGTTTTATTGGAAAACTTGTCTACCTTTATGCCAGAATCAAACTGTTTTTATTACTGTAGCTTTGTAATGTTCTTTGAAATTAGAAAAGGTGAGGTCACTAACATTGTTTCTTTTTTAAAACATTTTTGGGCTCTTTATTGTCCCTTGAGAGTCCATATAATTTGTTGGTTGGTTTTTCTGTTTCTAAAAACAAAAACAAAAACTTGTTAATTGTAAAGGGATTGCATTGAATCTGTAGCCCACTAGGCAACATGAACATCTTCACAATATTAAGTCTTACAACCCTTGAACATGAACATGTTCTAGTGAGTTGTGTAATATCCATATATATGTTGATATTTTTGTTTTCTTCTGTTATTGATTTCTAGTTTTATTTCATTTTTATCAGAAATAATAGTCTTTAAGATGTATATTTTTAAAAAATTGTTAAGTCTTGTTTTGTGGCCTAATAGGTGGTGTATCTAGAAGAATTTTTTATGAGCTATTGAGAAAATTGTATGTTTTGCTGTTTTTGTGTATTCTGTACATGCCCATTAGGTCTAATTTTTCTCCAGTGTTTTCAAATCTTCTGTTTCCTTATTGATATTTTGGCTAGCTTTATTATTATTTAAAGTTCAAAATAAAGTATTCTACTATTATTATTTTTTCTGTCTATTGTAATAATTATTTCAATGTTTGCTTTCTACATTTGGGAACACTGGTGTGAGAATTATATATATATACACACACACATATATATAAAATAAAATTTCATAAATTCTCAGCAAATTAGCCCTTTTATTATTGCTTAATGGCCTTCTTTGTCTCCTGCAAAGTTTAGACTTAAAGTTTATTTTATGAACTATGACTAAAATTTATTTTGCCTAACACAGTTATGACCAGCACTGCTCTCATTCAATAACCATTTACATCAAAAGTCTATTTTCATCTTGCTACTTTCAGTCTAGTTTTGACATTAGATCTAAAGTGAGTCACTTATGGAGAAGATAAAGTTGGGCTTTGTTTTATTAATCCCTCTATTCAATTTACATGTTTTGATTGAAAAGTTTAGTTCATAAATATTAAAATAGGTTTTTGAAATTGAAGGACTTACTTTTGTTATTGTTTTCTCTGATTTTATAGCTATGTGGCCCCCTTTACCCACTCTTTTGAATCTTCCTTTTTGTGTTGATTTTTGTAGTGAGATGCTTTAATGTATTTTGTGTGTGTGTGTGTGTATCTCTGTGAATATTTTCTTTGTGGTGGACATGGGAATTACATAAAATCTTTTTTTTCTTTTTTTTTTTTTTGGACAGTGTCTTACACTGTAGCCCACCACTGGAGGGCAGTGGAATGATCTCAGCTCACTGCAACCTCCGCCTCCTGAGTTCAAATGATTCTCCTTCCTTAGTCTCCCCAGGAGCTGGGATTACGGGCGCCCACTACTATGCCTGGCTAATTTTTTGTATTTTTATTAGAGATTGGGGGTTTCACCATGTTGGCCAGGCTGGTCTCGAAATCCTGAACTTGTGATTCACACGCCTCGGCCTCCCAAAGTGCTTGGATTATAGGTGTGAGACACCACACCTGGCCCATAAAACCTCTTAAAGTTACAATATATTTTAAATTGGTAACAACTTAATTTTTTTTTTTTTAGACTGAGTCTTTCTCTGTCGCCCAGGCTGGAGTGCAATGGTAGGATCTCGGCTCACTGCAAACCCCACCTCCCAGGTTCATGTGATTCCCCTCCCTCAGTTTCCTGAGTAGCTGGGATAACAGGTGCCTGTCACCGTGCCCAGCTAATTTTTTTTCTTTTTTGAGACAGAGTCTCTCTCCGTCACCCAGGCTGCAATGGCACGATCTTGGCTCGCTGCAAGCTCTGCCTCCCTGGTTCACGCCATTCTCCTGCCTCAGCCTCCTGAGTGGTTGGGACTACAGGGGCTCGCCACCATGCCAAGCTACTTTTTTGTATTTTTAGTAGAGATGGGGTTTCACTGTGTTAGCCAGGATGGTCTCGATCTCCTGACCTCGTGATCTTCCCGCCTCGGCCTCCCAAAGTGCTGGAATTACAGGCGTGAGCCACTGAGCCGAGCCCCAGCTAATTTTTTTGTATTTTAGTAGAGATGGGGTTTCACCATGTTGGCCAAGCTGGTCGCAAACTCCTGACCTCAGGTGATCCACCTGCTTCGGCCTCCCAAAATGCTGGGATTTCAGACCTGAGCCACCGTGCCTGGCCAGTAGCAACTTAACTTTAGTTGCATATGAACATTCTTCCTCTTTCTGTCTGCCTCAACTTTATATTACTGATGTCACTAATAGCTTTTTTATATTATATATCATTAACAAAAGGTTTTGAATATTTTAGGCTTTTTAAATTATATAACATATTACATATGTTTTGTGAGCTACCACTTGAATTCATCAGAATTTTATTTTTGTGCCTGTATATGTCTTTTCTAGAGAGTTACGTACTTTCATGTAATTTTGCGATGCTGTTTAGTATCACTTTTTTTTTTTCATGTATCACTTTATTTTTAATGAGAGGAACTCTCTTTAGCATTTCTGGTAGTGCAGGCCTAGTGGCGATATGCTTTTGTAGTATGTGGTCATCATGAAAGGACTTTACTTTTCTTCATTTTGATAAATAGTTTATCTGGATATAGTATTATAGCTTAAAAGTTTTTGTTCTTTCAGCACATTCACTATATTACCCATGTCCCTTCTGGCCGGCAAAATTCCTGCAGCTAGATTCACTGGTTATCTCAAAGAGGCACCCTTATAAATAACATATAGCTTTCCTTTTTTGGCTTTCAAGATTATCTACTAGTCTGTGACTTTCAAAACTTTGCTTATAATTTTTCTCATTATGAATCTTTTTGTGGTTATCCTAGTCAAAATTTGTTGAACTTTTAAATTTTTGTTTTTTTCTTAAGTTTGATCATTTCTCAGGCATTATTTTTTATATTCTTCAACTCCATAATTTGCTTTTTGTTATTTTTTAATCTTATTATATATGTTCTATTTTCCTGATTTTATTTAGTTGTCTGTGCTCACATTTTGCTCACTGAGTACTATTTAGATAATTATTTTAAAATTTTTTAGGTAATTTATACATCTCTTTCTTTAGGGTAGATTTTTGGATATTTATCTTGTTTTTGTTATTGCACCATAATGCCCTAATACTTTGTATATATTGTAATTTTTGGCTGATTATATTATATTACATTGTATATGTCCATTAAATTTGGGAGTTTAAAAAAATTACCAGTCATAATTTTTACATAGTGGCTTTGTCCAGAGGGTGTCTGACACAACTCGTTGGCCTAGAAATTCTGAAGGTCTCTCAAACCTTTTCTCAAGATTCATTTTCTTTTATTACCTTTGGTCTCTGCCAAACCAAACTGTCATTCAAAGTATACCACCAAGTCTTTGAGTATTCTGTGTCATGGCAGACAGAAACTACTCTTTGGAAAAGCCCCAAAAGCCAGAAGTATGACCATACATTCTACTGTTCTTTTCTTTCTGTTTATTTTTATTTATTTATTTATTTATTTATTTATTTATTTATTTATTTTGGAGTTTAGCTCTGTCGCCCAGGCTGGAGTACAGTGGCATGATCTCAGCTCACTACAAGCTCATCTCCTGGGTTCACGCCATTCTCCTGCCTCAGCCTCCCGATTAGCTGAGACTACAGGCACCTGCCACCACGTCCAGCTAATTTTTTGTACTTTTAGTAGAGATGGGGCTTCACGGTGTTAGCCAGGAAGGTCTTGATCTCCTAAGGTCGTGATTTGCCCACCTTGGCCTCCCAAAGTGCTATGATTACAGGCAAGAGCCACCATACCCAGTCTATTTATTTTATTTTTTGAGACAGAGTTTCACTCTTGTTTCCCAGGCTGGAGTACAGTAGTGTAATCTCAGCTCACTGCAACCTCCACCTCCTGGGTTCAAGCGATTCTCCTGCCTCAGCTTCCCAAGTAGTTGGGATCACAGGCATGCGCCACCACACCAGACAAATTTTGCATTTTTAGTAGAAACGGGGCTTCTCTATGTTGGTCAGGCTGGTCTCAAACTCCCGACCTCAGGTGATTCACCCTTCTCGGACTCCCAAAGTGCTGGGATTAGAGGCATTATTAGCCTCTGTGCCTGGCCACAGACATTTCTTCTTATGAATGTGGAGGACATGCATGTGCCTGACAAAAAGTTTTGGACTTTAAAAAAAAAATTTATATGGGGGTGGGTGACAATCTAACCACTGATACCTACAAGAAATTCTCATGAAATTTTGTCAGCTGTGAAGCAACAGCACCCATCCGTTTTGTTTTGTTTTGTTTGTTTTGAGACAGAGTCTCACTCTGTCACCCAGGCTGGAGTGCAGTGGCCTGATATCGGCTCACTGCAAGCTCCGCCTCCTGGGTTCATGCCATTCTCCTGCCTCATCCTCCTGAGTAGCTGGGACCACAGGCACCCCCCACAATGCCCAGCTCATTTTTTGTATTTTTAGTAGAGATGGGTTTCACCGTGTTAGCCGGGATGGTCTCCATCTCCTGACCTCGTGATCCGCCTGCCTCAGCCTCCCAAAGTGCTGGGATTACAGGCATAAGCCACCGCACCTGGCCACCCATCAGTATTAATAGCCTGTATGAAGTGCATTTTCCCATTGAGTTCTGCAAAAATGTCCTCAGTGCAAAGATGAGAAAACACAGGATTCAAATGGCTGCTGAACAGCACATGGGTCAGAACTAAGAACCTTCCACAGAGAGGGCTGCATGAAATTCCCTCTAAGTTACCTGAAACACAGTGGCTTTTGACATTGAGTGCAAGAACCTGAAGAAGCCTTATTGCCTCTCCACTTCGGGGACAGTGAACAGGGCAAGACAGGCAAGACAGATAACTTGAGGAACAGAAAACCTAAATTCATATTTAAAATAACAACTAAAAAGTGACTCAAACATATCAATTGGAAAGCTGGAATTAAAAGGAACAATGTGTTTTTATTTGCCCCACAGACCTGAGATTGTCAAAAAATTCAAAGAATGTTAACATCCAGAGGAGGCTGGGTGCAGAGAAGTAGCTATATTCAGGAACTGTTGATAGCAATGTACTTCCCACAGACCTTTTGGAAAGTCATCTGGCTTTAGCTATAAAAAATTTACATATGTTTCTCCTTTCACCCAGTAATTACTTTCCTGGGAATCTACCATCAAGAGGGGTTTAATGCATATGATATTCTAAATTGTGTCTCTTCTCCCAAATTTATATGTTGATATTCTAATATTCGCATGTTGATATACTAAGACATATATAATGTAATCAGCCTCAAATTGGGAGTGAGTGTTTGGACATATGGTCTTTAAAGAAGTGACTATGATTAAGTAAGTTAAGTGAAGTGGAACCTAAATATGACTGGAGTCCTTTTAAAAAGAGTAAAGGCACAGAGAAGCTCAAGGGAAGACCCTGTGAAAACGGAAATAGAAGGTAGTCATCCAATTTCTAGTAGAAAGAGGCGTTAAAGAAACCACTGCAGCCAATAGCTTGATGTTGAAATTCTAGCCTCCAGAATTATGAGACACTTAGTTTTCATTGAGTCCTTCAGTCCATGGTACTGGGTTATGGTAGCCCAAGCAAACAGTTACAGCCAATCATGGCACACAGATAATGTTTCCTGCATTACAGCTAAAATGAAAACAGTATGTTTTCATGGCTGGCTCCACCAGCATTGAAAGGCTAAACCACTCTGGGAAATGACCTCCTTTTATAGAACATTACAAAGACATGTGAAGGCACAGCTTCTGCCCTGATGAACTGCAGGGATGGGTTCTCTGAGATGACACATTGCAGACAAATGCATGGAAGAATGTAACCAATTTTTAATGTAACCTCTTCCCTATTTTTGTGTAAAAACCTCCCTAGTAATAGTGGTGGCTTTTAAGTCTCAGAGAAGGTCTGGCAGTACAGTGAAGCTGCCTGCTACAGAAGATACCTGGGGCAAATAGTTAAAACAATACAAACTGTAGCAACATGAATAAATACAGCCTAGTGTAAAGTGAAATCAACACATAGGCCTTCTCTGATATATGTACAAGTATGTAAACAGGGACTTTAAACCTAACCAAGTTGCCATTGGGACTAATGAAGGCCAGATTTTTGAGGGGAAGAACTTTTGGTCACTCATATAAAAAAGCTCTAAGACACAGCCAAGAGAGAGTCCATATTTGAGTCTGGGTCCTGAGCCCATCCTGGTCTTGTCAGGCCCCTGTCTGTAGAGACTCCCATGTGTCTGCTCTTACCATAGCTTGCTGTGGGCCATGCTTGGTAGTGTAGTAAACCTGCCCCTTGTCCAAGGAGATGGGGGAGTATAACCCATCAAACAGCTGCCCACATATTTTAATGCAGCTCTGTAAAGAAAGTGCCCAGCAACCAAGCCAAAAAAATAAAAAATAAAAAGTTAATGATCTGTTTTGTTTTCACCACAAGGCGACATCCCTACTAGAAATTCTGCTCCCCAGATCACGAACATAGCATCTGCATAGACCCCCAGCCAGTGAGGAAACCATAGGACAGTTTAAGACCTTTGGATTCACTTTTGAGTAGACAAACTTGGTACTCCAACACTCAAATTTTTATTCCACCAGCCATGATCTGGATGTGAACATGACAGATAGATCCACCAGGATTCCAATGCTTGACAACCTGCCCCTGTTAGGAAGAACCCCCTCCTTTCCTGCTCCCCCTGCAACACACAGTTATGGTGAGATGGATGGGGTTGTCCAGTTTAGATGACAAGAGGGGCCTGGCATGGATGGACCTGCCCTGGGCTACATAGTGTTACCTGTGGGTTACCTGTGGGTACACTGTCTTACCAAATGGACAGAGGCATCGAGGATGCGGGCTGAGCCAATGTCTATATTATAAGAAAAGGCCCTCACTTTGAGCCTTTCTAAGGCAACAGCTTAGAAATGTCACCATACAATGAGAACATAGTGCTCTCTTAAGCATCTCCCATGAAATGAGATAGGTATAGGACTGTCTCTAGAATGTGGGTGTCTGGTTTTCAAAGTCCTAAATTCTGTCAGGTTCTGTCACAAGGGAAGTGTGTTAATTCTTCAAGATTCCACCCCCTGAGCCCTGTTCTTCCGTAAATCTATGCAAAGGCCCTGCACAGCTGCTGATTACTCACCTTCCTCTCCCATATCAAGTCTTCACCTGTACACAATTAGGCAACCACAAGTCCCTTAACCCCTGAAAACATCTAAATGCAGCCAGGGCCCCAGGTTAAGGGAACAGAGCTGGGTTAGAGCATTCATTTCCTTTTCATTTCTGTGATCATATAAAAGTCATCGTGTGTTTCACATCTCCCCAGCCCTGAAATATGCACAATGGGGATTATGCTAGCATTGACTTCCAAAAATATTCCTTCGGTATATATGAGATAGAATAGATAAAATTCAGTCAGATGCAGTGGCTCGTGCCTGTAATCCTGGCACACTGGGAGGTCAAGGCACATGGATCAACTTCAGGCCAGGAGTTCGAGACCAGCCATGGTCAACATGGCAAAAACCCAGGAGGCTGGGGCAGGATAATTACTTGAACCAGGGAGGCAGAAGTGGAGGTTGCTGTGAGCTGAGACTGTGCCATGGCACTCCAGCCAGGGTGACAGAGCCAGACTCTGTCTCAAAATAATAACAATAATAACAATAAGATTAGCTGGGTGTGGTGGTACATGCCAGTAGCCCCAGCTACTCGGGCAGCAGAGATAAGGAGAAGATCACTTGAGGCCCAAAAAGTCAAGGCTGAAGTCAGCTGTGACCCACTCTAACATGGGCAATCCTGTGAGAGAGAGCGAGAGCGAGAGCGAGAGCGAGAGCGAGAGAGAGAGAAAGAAAGAAAGAAAGAAAGAGAAAAAGAAAGAAAGAAGAAAGAGAGAAAAAGAAAGAAAGAAAAAGAAAGAAAGAAAAGAAAGAAAGAAAGAAAGAAAGAAGAAAGAAGAGAAAAAGAAAGAAAGAAGAAAGAGAGAAAAAGAAAGAAAGAAAAAGAAAGAAAGAAAAGAAAGAAAGAAAGAAAGAAAGAAAGAAAGAAAGAAAGAAAGAAAGAAAGAAGAAAGAGAAAAAGAAAGAAAGAAGAGAGAAAAAGAAAGAAAGAAGAAAGAAAGAAAAGAAAGAAAGAAAGAAAGAAAGAAAGAAAGAAAGAAGAAAGAGAAAAAGAAAGAAGAAAGAGAGAAAAAGAAAGAAAGAAAAAGAAAGAAAGAAAAGAAAGAAAGAAAGAAAGAAAGAAAGAAAGAGAGAGAAAAGAGGATTGGAAGGAAAGGGAAGGGAAGAGAAGGGAAGGGAAAAGAAAGAAAGAGAACCAAAGAAACCAGTGTGCAATGTACTATGCATAGATGCTGTACATTTACTGATAATTAATGAAAGGGCTACTGACCGTGGGGTCAATTTTATACAATGGCAAGTCTACACCAACCGAGCAGGGAAACTGCAATCTGGATGGGCGCAATGGCTCACACCTGTAATCCCAGCACTTTGAGTGGCCAAGGCGGGAGGATCACGAAGTCAGGAGATCAAGACCATCCTGGCCAAGATGGTGAAACTCCATCTCTAATAAAAATACAAAAAGTAGCTTGGTGTAGTGCTGTGCTCCTGTAATCTAAGCTTCTCAGAAAGCTGAGGCAGGAGAATCGCTTGAACCAGGGAGCCAGAGATTGCAGTGAGTCAAGATCACACCATAGCACTCCAGCCTGGTGACAGAGCAAGACTCTGTCTATTAAAAACAAAGAAAAGAAAAGAAAACCGCAAACTGCAATCCAAGCTTGGCCACCATCCCATGTGCAGCTCATAGTGGATCTACCCATTTGTCAACTCTGAGATGTATATTTTCTTTCTTTCTTTCTTCTCTTTCTTCCTCTCTTTCTTTCTCTTTTCTCCCCTCCCTCCGTCCCTCCCTTCCTTCCTTCCTTCTTTCTTCCTTTCTTCCTTTCTTTCTTTTTCTTTCTCAAGTCTCCCAAACTGCTGGGAATACCTGCTTGGCCTCCCAAAGTACTGGGATTACAGGTGTGAGCCACTGGCTTCATCTTTCTTTTTTTTGAGACAGGGTCTCACTTTGCCACCTCCACCTTCCAGGCTGTAGCGATTCTCATGCCTCAGCTTCCCTGAGTGGCTGGGATTACAGGCACATGCCACCACGCCGGCTGATATTTGTATTTTTAGTGATCAACAGAGTTTTGCCATGTTGGCCAGGCTGATCCACTCATCTTCATTTTTTTTTAATTCATTTTTTTGGAGATGGAGTCTCACTCTGTTGCCCAGGCTAGAGTGCAGTGGCGTGATATCAGCACACTGTAACCTCCTCCTCCCGGATTCAAGGGATTCTTCTGCTTTAACCTCCCGAGTAGTGGGGATTACAGGCTCCCACCACCATGCCCAGCTAATTTTCATGTTTTCAGTAAAGACGGGGTTTCACCATCTTGGCCAGGCTGGTCTCGAACTCCTGGCCTCAGATTCACCCGTCTCAGCCTCCCAAAGTCCTGGGATTACATGCTTGAGCCACTGCACCCAGCCCCAGTCATCTTTAAGATGACTACACTGTACAGTAAATAAAAAAAAAATAAAACAGGATGCATTTACCTAATCCTACACATGTTCCTTCTTTGCTGGGTTTGTGTAGATTTAGTCACCATTCAAGGTGATAACCCTCCCCCCACTGTTTTCTTTTTCTTTCTTTCGTTCTTTTTTCAACTCAGCCTCCCAAAGTGCTAGGATTACTGGGGTGAGCCACCATGCCAACCTGACCTAAAGAGACACCCACTGAAAGTAAGAAATAGAGAGCCCCTTCCAGTGATTTGATGGATTGATTGATTGATCAATTTAGAGACAGCGTCTCACTCTGTCACCCTGGCTGGAAAGCTGTAGTGCCATCATAGCTCACTCACTGCAGCCTGGACACCTCTTAGCTCAAGTGATCCTTCTACCTCAGCCTGCAGAGTAGAGTACCTGGAACACAGGCATGGGTCAGTGTGCCCGTATCATTTTTAAATTGTTTCTACAGAGAGGGTCTCGTCAATTTGTTGCAATCCTCCCTATCCAGAGTCTAAGTGCTGGGATGGTGGGCGTGAGCCACTGAGCCTGGCCTCCAGGGAATGATTCACAACCACGACAGCTGTACTAATTTTTCTGATTATTTTTTGAGACAGATTCTTGCTCCATGTGAGGCAAGGCGCATCACTTTGGAAGCCACAGCACCACATTCCAAAGCCCCATTCAAATGCACAAAGCTTTATTCCCTTCCAGGATTCAGAGCTGATGACTTCCATATCCTCAGGCTTCTCTCCATTCAGAAGCTTTTTCAGGTGCCACCCCACTGGAAGGCTGGCTGCGGCTGGGGATTGGGGGGTGGGTAGGGCTAGAAAATCAGTCCCCTACCTTTGCTAGCTTGGCCAGGACATCCCCCACCCCCCAATGCTTGCTCAGGCTTCGAGATCCCCTGCCTCCACCACCTTGGAGGATGATCTCTTACTTTACGTCTTTCATCCTTTCTTTGGCTTGAGTAGGTGGTGCAGGGGTGAGGGTGTGTGTTGGAAAGGGAGTGTGGGGTGGGAAGGAGGGGAATGTCTGAAGGGTCGATTTAGTATCATATGTCTTTCATCACCATCACCGAAGATGAAACCAGCAGTAAATTAAATACCACATGTTCTCATCTATAAGTGGGAGCTAAATAATGAAAACACATGGGCAGAAAGAGAGGGACGACAGACACAGGGGCCTACCTGAGGGAGGAGGAGTGGGAGAAGAGACAGGTTCAGATAAAAACACGCAAACTGAAGGGTACTGTACTGAGTACCTGGGTGATGAAACAACCTGCACACTGAACCCCCCAGTCAGAAGTTTACTATAGAACAAACTTGCACATGTATGCTTGAACAAGAAATAAAAGTCGAGAGAGAGAGAGAAATAAAACCAAACACCACCTCCTCGACCTGAGTCGGGGGGTTTCCGGCCTTTTTGGGGATGTTCAGCGGCAATGGAAGAAAGCCACAGTTAGTCCCATCGAATGTATTCTGCCTCTTAAAGGATCAGAAACTGCAAATCACGGTAGGTTCTGAAGGGGGAAAGGGAAGGAAGGTGGGGGAGTATTTCAGTCTTTTTTTTTTTTTCTTTTTTTGAGACTGAGTCTATCACTCTTTCACCCAGGATGGGATGCAGTAATGCTATCTCAGCTCACTGCAACCTCTGCCTCCCAGGTTCCAGTGATTCTTCTGCCTCGGCCTTCAGTAGCTGGGATTACAGGCACACACAACCACGTCAGGCTAATTTTTGTATTTTTAGTAGAGATGAGGTTTCACCATGTTGGCCATCATCGTTCATGTGCGGCTGCATCCTAGGAAACAGATTCTACCATTTTTATTTATTTCTACCATTTTCATTGAATGGGGCTAGAGCCCATTTCATGAGGGGGTGTGTAGAGAGCCTGGTTCTCCCACGTGGGTGGCTACTGGCTAGAAATAAATATGGCTTTGTGAGCCGAAGGGATTAGTTAGGCCCTCACGTTTGTGGGACTCTCTCTCAAACCCTCCACTGAGGCCACAAAACAGATTCCACCCCACCCCCTTGGGCATTTCCACAGGTGCTTGATATATCCTGTCAACAGTCCCAAGCAAGACACTTTGAGTTAAACACTTTCATTGGCTTTGTTTGTTTGTTTCTGAGACAAAGTCTCACTCTGTCCCCCAGGCTGCAGTTACAGTGGCTCTGCCTCCTGGATTCAAGCGATTCTCCTGTCTCAGCCTCCACAGAATGACTTCTTTATCCTGCTGACTCAGGAAAGCCAGGTCCCTAGTCATCCATTTCAAACCGAGAGTCACCACATGTTTGGAAAACCAATCTGCTTTCAAATTCAGTGGAGAGATGTGGCGTGTAGGATGAGGGACTGTTCCTTCTGACTTGGTCTGCACAGTGGGGCCTAGGGCGAGAGCTCAGTGCAGAATGATGGCTCCCTCTACCTTGGGTTTCTTCTTCTCCACCCTGGAACACAGGCCTTGGCAGATCCTGGCCCTTCCTGGCCCTTAAGGCAATGTCAGAAACCCCATACCATGCTTGGATGCCCCAAATGATTGTGGCTCATGCCTATACAGAAGCATTTGAAATCTATTCTCCACACATGGCCACTTAAAACCACAGGAGCATGGGACACTTGGCCACCATCCACCTCACTGCTTTCAGGAGAGAATGCTGATAGTCTCTTGTTGGCCCTTTTGACTTGAGTTCTTCACGGGCATGTGGTCAGGACATAGTGAGACCAGATGTATTAATCAGGTCGGGTATGGTGGCTCATGCCTGCAACCCCATCACTTTGGGAGGCTAAGGTGGTAGGATTGCTTGAGTTCGGGAAGTCGAGACCAGTCTTGGACAACACGACCAAAACCCCAGGTGTGTGCCTGTGGTCCCAGCTACTTGGGAGGCTGAAGTGGTAGAATCACCTAACCCTGGGAAGGTTGATGCTTCAATCAGCCATAATGATGTCACTGTACTCCAGCTTGGGTGACAGACAGAGACCCTGTCACAAACAGATGGACAGACAGACAACAGCTATATTATGTCCTTCTTAGTGTAGGAAACAAAAATAACAGAATACAGCATTTAAATTTTTTTATTTTAAATTTTAACGTATTTATTAATTTTGAGCCCAGGTTATGAAACCAGATAATTTTTTAATTTTTGTAGAGATGAGGTTTCACCATGTCACCAAGGCTGTCCTTGATTGCCTAGGATCAAGGGATCCATCTGCCCTCGGGCTCCCAAAGTGCGAGGATGACAGGTGTGAGTCACTGCTCTTGAAAGTATTTTTTTTTTCCTTTTCTCAATTGCTTATCTTTATGAAAGTTTCACTTCAGAGTATTTGGCTGGTTGTTTAAATTAATTCTAAATAGAAATTTAGGATGTCAGCTTCAGGCCTCAAGGACTCAAGGACTCTGAGCTAATGAATGCCTTGGTCTGTCTATCACAGGACCATACACATTAAGGAGTAAAATAATTGTGACGTTTACAATAAGTAATTTTGTTGTACAGAAATACATGGATGCATCCAAAACACAGAAATGATTATTTTAAAAGTTGTCTTAGGCCGGGCATGGTGGCTTATGCCTGTAATCCCAGCACTTTGGGAGGCCGAGGCAGATGGATCATGAGGTCAGGAGTTCAACACTAGCCTAACCAATATGGTGAAACCCCGTCTCTAATAAAAATACGAAAAAATTAGCCAGGCATGGTGGCATGTGCCTGTAACCCCAGCTACTCGGATGACTGAGGCAGGAGAATTGCTTGAACCCAGGAGGCAGAGGTTGCAGTGAGTGGAGATAGTGCAACTGCACTCCAGCCTGGGTGACAGAGTGAGACTCTATCTTTAAAAAGAAAAAAAAAGTTGTCTTAGTCCCTGTGGGTGTGCCAGTGATTCTTTTAGGTTTGTACCTTGCCTGAGGGAATTTCCAGTCAGTCTCTGGACGGAAGTTCCAGATGATCCGATGGGTGAGGACTTAGGCTGTGTCTTTCAGGGACCCTGGTTGATTAGTTATGGAGACTGCCTTGGGAGGGTATGGCTACCCACTGTGCTGTGGGGGCCTCCATCCTTCCCCTCCTCCCTCCCACTCCAGGTGATCCCAGTTCATTCGAGGTAGACACTCATTGGTAGACATCGGGCATCACCTAATGGACACTGTTATTCTGAAAACCAAGGCCTCAAGGAGGAAGGAATCTCAGGCCACCTGTGCACAGCCCGGGGCAACTGCATCTTCTCCACTGCCCCTGCCCCAACCTCCAAGTCCCTTCCTCCCTTGTTGTCTAGGGAATCGCCACACTGATGAGTGGGTCTGATTGTTCTTTGATCATATATAAAAAAATAGACAAGGCACGGTGGTTCATGCCTTCACAGGCACTTTGGGAGGCTGAGTTGGGTGGAACTCTAGGTCAGAAGTTTGAGACCAGCCTGGCCAGCATGGTGAAATCCCATTTCTACTAAAAATACAATAAGTTACCTGGGCGTGGAGGTGCAAACCTGTAATCCCAACTACTCGGTAGGCTGAGGTAGGAGAATTGCTTGAACCCTAGAGGCAGAGGTTGCAGTGAGCCGAGATCGCACCACTGCACTCCAGCCTGTGTGACAGAGAGAGACTCCATGTCCAAAAAAATAAATAAAATAAAGTAAAATAAAATAAATCACAACTCCTTGCCAGGAAGGGAACAAAACCCAGACAGAGAATAGTTTGACGAACTGAGAGAAGTAGGCTTCAGAAGGTGGGTAATAACAAACTCCACTGAGCTAAAGGAGCATGTTCTAACCCAACTAAGGAAGCTAACAACCTTGAAAAAAGGTTAGATGAACTGTTAACTAGAATAACCAGTTTAGAAAAGAACATACATGACCTGATGGAGCTGAAAAACACAGCACAAGAATTTCGTGAAGCATACACAAGTATCAATAGCCAAATCAATCAAATGAAAGAAAAGATATCACAGGTTGAAAATCAACTAAATGAAATAAAGCAAAAAGACAAGATTCGAGAAAGAAGACTAAAAAGGAAAGAACAAAGCCTCCTAGAAATATGGCACTATGTGAAAACACCAAATCTGCATTTCATTGGTGTACCTGAAAGTGATGGGGAAAATGGAACCAAGCTAGAAAACACTATTCAGGATATTATCCAGGAGAACTTTCCCAACCTAGCAAGACAGGCCAACATTCAAATTCAGGAAATACAGAGAAAGCCATAAATATACTCCTCTAGAAGAACAACCCCAAGACACATAATTATCAGATTCACCAATGTTGAAATGAAAAAAAAAAATTAAGGACAGTCAGAGAGAAAAATTGGGTGACATACAAAGGGAAGCCCATCATACTAACAATGTGGGATATTTGATTTTTCACTATAGGCCTCAAAAGGCTCTGAAATGACCCTTTGTAGATTCTACAAAAGAGTGTTTTCGACCTGCTGAATCAAAAGAAAGGTTTAACTCTGTAAGATGAATCCACACATCACAAAGCGGTTTCTTAGATACCTTACTTATAATTTTATCATGGGAAATTCTGTTTTTTCCTATAGGCCTTAATGGGTTCTGAAATGTCCCTTTGTGGATTATACAAAAATATTTTTTCCAACCTATTGAATCAAAGGAAAGAGTTACCTCTGTGAGATGAATCCACACGTTGTTAAGTGCTTTCACAGATAGGTTGTTTCTTGTTTTTATCATGGAGGCCTTAATGGGCTCCAAAGTGTCCATTCATGGATTCCACATAAACAGTGTTTCCAACCTGCCTTATCAGAAGAAAGGTATAGTTCTGTGAGATGAATGAACACATGGCAAAACGTTTTCACAGATAGCTGGTTTGTAGTTACTATAGTGGGATATTTGGTTTTTCACTATAGGCCTCAATGGAGTTAACAAATGGCTGCTGCCTGCACACACAGGGCAGAGGGAGGCTACACCTTGGCCTAGGCAGCCTCCAGAATGTGAGTGCACTGGGTCTGAGGGCCCCACTGGCAGTGCCACCCTCCCCACTCCTCCTCTGTTGGGGCCTGGAGCAGCTGGAATGGCAGCTCTGCAGTCACTAGGAATAGGGTTAAGTATTCTTACCCCATGCATGCACACAAAAAAGGAAACTATTATGTTAGGTAATTAATACGTTAATTGATTTCATTTTGGTAATTATTTCAGAATGTGCTTATAGATAGAAACATCATATTGTAAACCTGAATATGTACATTATTTATTTCTCAAATATACCTCGGTAAAACTGAAAAAAACTAACAGGATTGAAAGGATAAACACAGAGTTCTATAGTAGTAGTTGGACACTTCAATGCCTCATATTAATTAATGGGTAGAAAAACCAGACAGAAGTTTCATGAGAAATAGAAGACTTGAACAACAGTATAAGCCATTTAGAGCATGTACAGAACAGTCCACCCAACAACAGCAGAATATACATTCTTTTTAAGTGGATATAGAACTTTCTCTGGGATAGGCCATATCTTCATCCACAAAAATATGTCCTAATCATTTTTAAAAGTTTTAAATCATACAAAATATAATTTACAACCACAATGGAGGAAACAACACATAAACAAAAAATGAAAACTGAAAAATTCACAAATACGTAGAAATTAAACAATACACTCTTAAACTACCAATGAAAGATTAAATCACAAATGAAATTATAAAATATCTTGAGACAAAATAAAGACAAAACATACCAAAACTTAGTGAATGCAGTGAAAGTTGAGTTCAAAGGAAAGTGTATGGATATAAAAAACTACATTTAAAAAAAATTCAAATCAGTAACCTCACTCTATACCTAAAGGCAGTATAAAAACCAGAGAAAACTAAATCTGAAGCTAGCAGAAGTAAAGAATTAATAAAGATTAGAGCATAAATCAAGAAAATAGCAAGATGAAAAGCAGTAGAAGAAATAAGCATGGCTAAAAGTTGGCTCTTTGAAAAGAATAATCATCTCAAATCAGTAGCCAGGATTCTTTTTTAGGAATGTAGAGAAAGAAGAACAACTTAAATCTGAGTAACTAAAGAAAGGAGCTAATAACAATTAGGGCAGAAATAAGTGAAATTGAAAACAAATCAGAGAGAAAGGAAAAGAGAAGAGAGAGTACAGATCGCTAACAGCAGGACTGAAAGACAAACTATCAATACACATTATAGCATAAATAAGTAATGCTACAAATAATTTTACACACACAAATCTAATAGATGAGATGAAAAAGAGAAATTCTTCTAGAGACACAACACATACTGCCAAACCTCACTGAAGAAGAAACGGTAACAAATAGTCCTGTATTAATTAAGAAATTGCATTTGTAAATAAAATCTACCAAAAAATCTATTCACGTGTTCTTTCACTGATTTCTATCAAATATTTGAAGATTAAATAATTTTGACTGTACACAATCTTTTAGAGAAAATAGATGAGATGGGAGCATTACCAACTCATTTTAGAAGGCCAGCCTTACAATAACACCAAAACTAAAAAATGATACTGAGAGAAAAGAAAACTATAGACAAATATCAGTCATAGATATATATGAAAAAAAAATCAACAAAATATTGTGACCTCAAACTGAGCATCTCATGTAGGATGATTCATTATGTCCAATAAAAACAAGGCTGATTCACTATTAAAATTCAATCCAAGTAATCTGCCATAGAAAGACTATTTTTAAAATGTTCTTCTCAAGAGATGCAGAAAGAGCATTCAATGAAATCCAACATCTATTTCTGACCAAAACTCATAAAATTAGGAATAAAATAACTTAGAATATATGTTTATATCTGTATGTGATACGGTGATGATGGAATGATTTTTCCTTAAGACTGAAGACAAGTCCTATTCAATATTGTATTCAAAAATTTGCAAAGTGCAATAAGACAGGAATAAGAAATAAATAACATACATATTGCAAAGGAAGAAGTAAAACTGCCTCTATTTGCTGATAAAACAAATATTTATATACACAATCCTACAGTATTTACAAAAAGCTTCTATAACAAATATGTGAAATTAACAGTGTTTTATTACCAAAAGTCAATATAGAATGTCAATAAATTTCCTATATGTCAGGAATTAACAGTCAAAAAAATTAAATTACTATTTAAAATAGAAACCAAAATTAAGTACTTAGGTATTATTGTAACAATAGAAGTGCAAGATCTGTATGCTGAAAACTACAAAATATAAATGCAATAAATAAGAGAAAGTTTAAAAAGAGGGTAATGAAATATTTATGAATTCAGAGTCTCAATATAGTTAAGATGCCAGCCTTTTCCATTTCTACTTATAGAGTTCCTGCATTAACAATGAAAATTCCTGTAGGCTTTTTTTTTGTTTTGTTTTGTTTTTGTAGATATCACCAAGGAGATTCTAAAATTTACATGGAAATCAAAATAACTAGAATAGTCAAAACACTTCTAAAAAAACAAAATTATAGGACATACACTACTGATTACAAGGCTTACTATTATGCTACAGTTCTCAAAATATTGTGGTTTTGTTAAAATATTGTTAAAACAGGAGACACATAGACCAGTGGAATGAATATAGAGACCACAGAAATAGACCCACACAAATACATTCCACTGCGATTTCAAAAAGGTGCAGAGGTAAAGGAGAAAATATAATCTATTATCTAAGTGGGGATGTAATAATGGGATTTCCCCATGTAAAAAAAGGAACCTTAATGCATATTTTACAACTTTTACAAATCTGGACTGAAATAGACCATATAAAAGTGTAAAATACACAACAACAAAATGCTATCATAAAACAGGGGAAATAAGATATGACTTTGGGGTCATTGATGAGTTTTTAAATAAAACACCATATACATGATCCATAAAAGAGAAAATGAAAAAGTAGACTTTATCATATTTAAAAATGCTCATTCTTTGAAAGAACCATTACAAGAGTGAAAACCTAAAACAATCAGGGAAAAATATTATTAAGTCGCTGTATTAGTCTGTTCTGCTACTGCTATGAAGAACTTGCTGAGACTGGGGAATTTATAAAAGAAAGAGGTTTAATTGACTCACAGTTCCACATGACTGTGGAGGCCTCAGGAAACGTAAAATCACAGCAGAAGGCAGGCAAGCATGTTGTTCTTCACATGGTGGCAGGAGAGAGAAGTGCCAAGCAAAGGAAGAAAAGCCCTATATAAAACCATCAGATTTTATGAGAACTCACTCACTATCATGAGAACAGCAGCATGGGGGTAACCTGCCTCCATGATTCTATTACCTTCCACCAGGTTCCTCCCACAACACATAAGGATTATGAGAACTACAATTCAAAACGAGATTTGGGCAGTGACACAGTCAAACCATATCAGTCATATATCTTAGACAAGCTTTCATCCAGAATGAATAAAGAACCCTTAAAACTCAACAATACAAAACAAACAATCCAATTTAAAACGAGCAAAAATTTTGAGCACATACATCTCAAAAGAAGACAAACATGCCAAATAAACATATGAAAACATGTTTATTGTTATTAATTAATAGGGGAATGCAAATCTTAACTACAATGGGATATCCCTACATGCCATTAGAATGGAAATAAAAAATTAAAATATCAAATGCTCCTGAAAATGTGTAGCAACAAAGATTCTCTTTCATTACTGTTGGGAATGTAAAATGACATGGTCACTTTAGGAGATAATTTGGCAGCTTTATATAAAGTAAAACATACATCCAGTGTGAGGTTCAGCCATTCCATTCCTATATATTTAACAATGTATAACTAAAACAAATTCACATAAAAACCTGTAGGCTAGGCAAATGTTTTAGCAGTTTTACTCATAATTTCTAAAACCTGGAAACAACCAGGATATCTTTTCTTTTTCTTTTTTCAGACGGTGTCTCACACTGTCACCCGGATTGGAGTGCAATGTCATGATCTCGGCTCACTGCAACCTCTGCCTCTGAAGTTCAAGGAATCCTTTTGCCTCAGGTTCAGCTGGGAATACAGGCACCCACCAGCACACCCGGTTAATTTTTTGTATTTTTAATAGACGGGGTTTCACTATGTTGACTAGGGTGGTCTTGTACTCCTGACCTCGAGATCCACCCGCCTCGGCCTCGCTAAGTGCTGGGATTTCAAGTGTGAATCACTGCACCCAGGCTAACCAAGACATCTTTCAACAGGTGAACAGATAAACTATTGTCTCAATACCATCAACCGCTATTCAGCAATAAAAAGGAACAGACTATTCACTTACTTACACATCAGTACAGAAGAACTTACATGTATTTTGCTATGTGAAAGAAGTCAACCCCAAATGTCTACATATTGTACAATTTCATTCATATAACATTCTGGAGAAGGCAAAATTATAGGTCGAGAAAACAGATCAGAGGTTGCCCACAACTGGGAGAAAGGGAAGGGTTGATCACAAAGGCATCACACAGAGAATTTCAGGGTGATGCAGCTGTTCTCTGTAGTGCTGGATGGTGGACATATGTCTCTATGGGTTTCTCAAAACCTACCAAATGCTACACTACAAAACCTCATTCTTATTTTTAGCAAATTAAAAAAAAAGAAAAAAAAAAAAACCCCACCAGGAAGTCAGAGGTTTCCAGGAGGAAAAAGAAACTGATCAAAGACACTTTGGAAAAAGGTACTTGGATTGGCTACTCTAAGGTTAAGACCAAACAAGCTGCATAAAAACACTCCATTTTGGTTGGTAATTTTGTTTATCACAGGGACAAATGATAATTTTGACATCAGGTTAGAATAAATGAGTAAGTAAGTTGTAGACAGTGTGAGCTAGAGTTATTACGGTTATGAAATGATCTTTTCTTCTAGTGTTGAGAATGTTTTTTCCCAGTCATTTGTTAATTCACCCCAGGATTCTCACCAACCTACTCAAGTATTTTTTTAAATACTTGCTCTTATGATTTTAAGACAAAAACACATCTGTTTTCAGCCCAGTTGGAGAAGCCTCATTACTATCACATCCTTTGTGTTCTAAATGAAAGTCTGCACATAAAACAACAAATGAGCATGTGAAGTGTTGGAAAAGTATAATAAGGAAGTCAGTCTCCCCAGGGAAGTTCCTTGGGTCTCCTATTCTTATATTCCCTGAAGAGAGTACTGCAGAAGCCTCCAACCAGAAACCACACCCAACAAAACCAAACCTAACAGAATCTCAGCTGTCTCAGCCAAAGAACCTGGAAAATAATGACCTAGCAGGGAATACCCACCTGACTGTAGCCAAACATCAGTGGAAAAAACCCCAAACATCATAGTTCAGTGGAGTCCAGTGTGGAGCTGATGATCCACTTCACTTCCACAGAGTGGAAGGAAGCAGCAGTGCTCTGATTCCCTTGCCTGATGGTGTCAGTGGGGACAGGAACGGAGATAAATCTTTGGGCAAAAGCAGACAGTTCTACAATTCACTTGCCAAAGTCATGTCTGCAGGTGCCAGAGGTAAGCTTAGCCTCAAACTCATGCAGCAACAATGAGACTGAGGCAGGGTGAGGTACGCTAGTGTCACCTTCCTAACCCTGGTGTCACTGAAGTCAAGCAGGAATCTGAGCCTCTGCTGCCACCCAAATCAACCACACTAACAAGGTGGCATCATCTCCAATTTCCCCCCAAACCCACTTCTGGTGTCAGTAGGACCCAGGGGTGAACCAAACCTCAACACACACAGCTGCAATGAGACTGAGTGAGGTGGCACCAGCAGGCAATTAGGAGTTCTTCTGAAGCAAATGTAAATCTTGAAAATCTCCACCAGAAAAATGGAAGTTATAAGAATTAACCAAATGGAGATTAAAGAATTAAAAAATAAGATAACTGAAATAACTTTACTGGATAAGCTTAATAGTAAAGAGGAGAAGACAGAAGATAGAATCAGTAAACTTGAGGACAAATCAGTAGGATTTACTGATTCTATTCTGAACAAAACAGAATAGATACAAAATGAAAAAACAGAGAATACCCTCGGGGACCTGTCAGACAGCATCACAATACTGAGTCTATGTATCATCATAGACCAAGAAAGAGAGTAGAAACAAATAGCAGCACTGGAAAAATAGTCAATAAATTGACATCTGAAAACATCTTAATTTTGATAAAGACAGAAACCTAGATAATGAAGTGGCTGAGTAAATACGAAATAAGATAAACCTAAAGGAATTCATATTTAAAAATGTAATATAAAAATTTCTGAAAACAGAAGACAAAGAAAAATTATTGAAAGCCTACCCTCAAAAAAAGATATAGACTTATAAAAACACAAATACAAATAACAATAGAGTTCTCATCTGAAACAGTGTAGGACACAAGAAAGTGTCCCAACATTTATGTCCTGAAAGAAAAGAACTATCAAATGCAAATTCTATCTCCAGCAAAAATAACATTCAAAAAGAAAGGAGAAATAAAGGCATCCTTATGTGAAGGAAAATTGACACAATTTGTGTTTTACCAAAACTCCTCTTAAAAAGGTGAAAAATAAGTCCTCTAAACAGAAACCAAATGATATCAGAAAACTGCTTGGAACTTCAGAAAGAAAAGAATAAGAGAATGGGAAAATGTAAATGGATGTAATAGGTTATTCATAATCTCAGAAGTTTTTAAAACCATATTTGATGTTTGCACAAAAATTATAACACTGCCTGTTGAAGCATCCAGTGTATTGAATGTGTTACTCAGTGCCATTCTATTTTTAAAAACAAGGAGGGTAAAAGGATCTAAATAGAAATAAGATTTCTACACTTCATTTAAAGTGGTAAAACATCAATACCAGTTGACTGTGGTCAGTTACACATGTATAATGATAATAAGGTAAAGATAGTAAGAAAATTATATAGAGATGTACTAAAAAACAGTATAAGTAAATCATTATGTAATCCTAAAACTATTTCAGTAACTCACAGGAAGGTAAGGAAAGAGAGCAGAGGAAACCAAAAGAGAATGAACAAGCAGAAAATAAATTATAAAGTAGAACACCTAGGCCTTAACATATATATTACAGTCATCTTAAATATAAATTGTGTACATATGTTGGTTAAAACACAGGCAATATCAACCTGTACAAGGAAACACGATTCAAAAATACATATGCTACTCATCTCAAATGATGCAGAAAGAACATTTGCCAAAATATAGCACAATTTTGTGATAAAAAAACTTCCAGAAACCTAAAAATAGAAGGAAACTTCCTGAACTTTATCAAGCCTATTTATCAAAAACAAACAGTTATGTCATGCTTATTGATGAAAGAATGAACAGTTTTCCCCTCAGAATGGAAACAAGGCAGAGAGGTCTGCTCTCAACAATGCTATTTGACAGAGCACTGAAAGTTCTAGTCAGCACAATTGGGCAAAAAACAAGCAAGGCATACTGACTGAAAAAAAAAGAAAGAAGGAAAGTGGTGTCTATTGCAGATTACACGATTGTCTTTGTAAAGTCTCAGAGAAACTAAAAAAAGTCTTGTAGAAATAATAATATTTAGCAAGTTCACAGGATACATGATCCATCCTCCAAAATTCATCGTATTTCTATGGACTAACAGTGAATGTGTGGAAACTGACAATAGCTTTACAATTGCTCTAAAGAAAATACTTAGGCATAAATCTGATAAGACATGCAGAATCGAGATGGCAAAAATGACAAAATGTGCATGAAAGAATTGAGAGAAGAACTAGATAAATTCAAACATACCTTATTAATGGTTTGGAAGACACAAGATAGCAACGATGTCAACTCTCTTCAAATTGATCGGTAGATTTGACGACAGTCATAAAAGCTCCAACTACATATTTTTATGCATATAGATAGACCTATTTTAAGTTTATATGAAAAGGCACATGCTATTGGTGGAGAGATAGAGACATAGGTCAGCAGAACAGAATAAAGAACTCAGAAATTGACACAAGTAAATATGCCCAATTCATTTTTGACAATGGTACAAAAGCAATTGAAGGAGAAAGAATAGTCTTTTTAACAAATGTTACTGGAGAAAGTAAACATTTATAGGCTCAAAATCTCAGCATAAACCTCACACTTTATACACTAATTAACTTGAAATGTTTGCAAATTTAAATATAAAAGGTTACACTATAAACCTTTTAGGAAAAGAGAGTTCTAAAAAAATTATTGGGATCCAGGGCTAGATAAAAGTACTTTGTTCTTATTTATATGTATCTTTAAATGTTTTTTTTTTTAACTTTCAGTAAAAGATCAATGTGTACCTGTACTTAATCTAAAAAAGAAAAAATATTCAATGTGCTCTTCCAGGTTAATAGACAAATCAAATAGACTCACCATTCTGTATGAATCCATAGTGTATCAGTGATCGAGTCATTATTGTTTTCCTGAGAGAAAAATTATCTTTAGGCTCATCACATTTTTGGAGCATAAAACCAGAGGGCCTAAGGTGAGGTGAACATGCTGTCAGTGGAGGTGAGCAGGAAGGAAATTTCCAAACCCAAGAACTTGCAGAACCTGCTGGAGAGAGAAAGTTACTTGGGCAAGTCTAGACATCAATTGTGATGTACCCTTCTCTGTAGAATAATAAAAACAGTGTATTCCACCAAAAAAAGAGAACAGGTGATGCTAATTGAATGATGTTACAACACACCCATATGTCTGTATGTGTATATAGAACTATGCACATATACACACATAGATATGTATAATATATGTGTATTTATAACTGAAGTTAAACCATTAAGCAATAAATGTGCAGTCCTATTTTTCTACCCTCTCTTTTCTAACATCTTTCAAACAGATGATGTGTTGTAAGATTTCCAGTTACTTTCAATAATTAAAAAAATTTCAAACAGAATAGGTATGCTGAATTATTTATCAATCCCCTATTTTACATGTGACTGTAAATAGGCAACTCGTTGTATAGATATTTCAGTATCTTAGATGTTAAACATATAGCTACTCCTCATTTTTAGAAGAGTGGATTTGCAATATGTGTCTGATCCAAGTTGTCTATTTAAATTACTTAAAAATACATCTTTTTTGGTAATCGTGTTGTAAAACAAATTTGTGGCACATTAGAAAGAATGTTTTTAAGCAAAATGTTTTTAGTTTGTATTCTCTAAACATCAGAATTTTACTTTGAAGGTTTTCAAAACTTACAAGAGTATTCATATTTGAACTATAAAATAAGTAACTTAGATGGAATAATTTGAATTTGGAAATTTCTTTATACCACTAAATTTGAAGTTTCAATGCCATTTTATTTTTACAGATTTTCTTTGAAACATGATATTGGCTACTGGAAAGAGTTAAGACCCTTCATGAAAATATTTTAGTAATGCAACTTATATATGAGGTAGAGGAAGCATTGATTCCTGTGCCCATTAATTAAGGAGATTTTATGAAACAATTTTTAACAAGGGCCACAGTCAGTACTGGGAGTGTGGTCAGGCACGCCTCCCTCCTCACTGGGCCCACCGGAAGCGTTCAGGGTTCTAGGAGAAACATGTGCAGGTGTGCAGAGGCTGTCACAAGGGAAGAAGGGCCAGGGTGGGAAACCCAGCACAGGGGGCCTGGCCTCATAGGGGAGCCAGAGAAGGTTTTCTGAGGAAGCTTTGTCCAAGCCGAGATCCTTCCTGTTCTGTGTGCTCCAGCACAAGGCCTGCAAGAGGAGCCCCGTGAGCAAGGCCGACCTAGACCAGCCGGGTGGATTCCCTTGACAGTGAGGGGGAGCATGGCCTGAGGAAATGAGGGCGGTCTCAGAAGGATGGCATCAGAGGCACTCTGACCGTTTCTATCATGAACGTTACAGTTTGATATTAGCATGGGGGTTGTGATTGGGTGATCCTGAGAAGGAACTGTCAGCGGGTCGTTGGACACTGTCTGATGGAGGAGGCTTTTCTATTGTTTGGTATCTCAAGGAATCTTATCTAGAAGAGGGCAGAGGCCGCCAGGAGAAAACTGCTGCTGGTAATGAGGTAGATGCCACTCATTTTCACCAGGTGAGTGCAGTGCTAGGGATTTTAGGGGGTAGCAAAGTGACCTTGATATATTTTCTCTGTGCAGGTCTCTGTTAGAGTCACTCTGAGTGTCTCCGTGGGGATCTCTGTGTTGCTTTTGAAGAGTCTCTGTGTGAGTCTCTGTCGGGAGTTTCTGTGTGGAGGTCCCTCTGCTGGGTCTTCATGGGAGGATCTGGCCAGGGCCAGGACATGTCCAGGGCAGGTCCATGATGGGGCCAGGGGCTGCGTAAGGGCAAGGGCAGGGCCAGAGCAAGGTAAGGGTCAGGGCCAAGGCCAGGATAGGGACAGGGCAAGAAATATGGCAGGACCAAGGCCAATGCCAAGGCCAGGGCTGAGTCAGGGCAGGGCAGGGCATGGAATGGCCAGCGCAGGACACGACAAAAGGCGGTCCATAGAAAGAGCAGGGCTGATGCCAGGAAAGGACCAGGCTAGTGCCAAGGCTGAGGTAGTGTCATGGCATGCACAGGGCGGGGCCAGGGCCGGAATCGAGCCAGGGCACAGCCAAGGCAGGGTAGGGCAGGGCAATGCCACAGCCGGGTCAGTACTAGGACAGGGCAGAACAGGGCAAGGTGATGGTAGGGGCAGGGCAAGGACAGGCCAAGGCAGAGCCAGGTCACTCCAGGGCCAGGACACCTCCAAGTCCACTTCAGGGCCAGGGCTATGAAGGACAAAGGCCAGGGCCAGGGTCAGGGCCAGGTCTGGGCTAGGGCCAGGTCCAGAGCAGGGCCTAGCGAAGACTAGGGTGAGGGACAAGGTAGGGCCAGGGCAGGCTCATGACACATCCAGTGCATGGCAGGGTAGGGTGGTGGCAAGTCCAGAGGCAGACCACTGCCAACTCAGGGCCAGGGAAAGGCCATGGCCAGGGCACAGCCAGGAAAGGGTCCAGGTCAGGGCCAGGACCAAGGCAGAGCAGGGCCAGGGCCATGGCAGAGTCAGGCCAAGTCCTTGACAGGACCAGGTTCCAGGCCAGGGCCAGGGCAGAGGCAGGGGCAGGGTCTGGATAAGGGCAAGGCCAGGGATACGGTAGGACCAGGGCTAGGGCCAGGGCCCAGGCTAAGCCAGAACAAGGCCAGGGCCAGGCCATAGTGAGGACAGGGCAAAGGCCAAGGCAGGGTCAGAGCAGGTCCCGGGAGAGACCAGTGCCAGGCAGGGCCAGGGCACAACCAGGGCAGTGTAAGGCAGGTCAATGGCACCACTGTGCCATGACAGGGCAAAGTCAGTGCCAGGAGAGGGCACAACAGGCAGGGCCATGGTGGGGCCAGGGCAGGGATGGGCCAAGGCAGGGCCAGAACAAATCTGGGCCAGGACACGTCCAAGGCCAGGTCAAGGCCAGAACAGGAGCAGGACCATGACCACTAGCAGGGCCAGTGCCATGACAGGACCAGGGTCAGGACAAGAGGCAGGGCCAGAGCCAAGGCCGGGCCAGCACAGGTTCAGGGTAAGGCCAGTGCAAAGGCAAAACCAGCATGGGATCAGAGCAGGGCAGGGCCGAGACAGTCCAGGTAACAGTAGGGCAGGGCCAGGGCAAGGCAGGGCAGTACAGGGCCAGGTCCACGGCAGTGGCAGGGCAAAGCCAGGCACATTGCCTATGCAAGAGCCCTCCCTACAAGGCTTCCTCCACCCGGCCACTGCTGCAGCCCGGCCATTGCTGTAAGCCTGACCCCCAACCCTGGCTGTAGCCGCCTGACCTCCTAGCGTGGTCACTCTCCTACCGTTCCAGCACGCTGCAGTCTCCGTCACTGCCACCCACCGTCAGTGAGGCAAGCCGTGGTGTCACAGGCTCCAGGTGTCTCCTCCTCCTCCTGGCACAGAGCAGCTGGGCGGGCAAAGCCAGAAAAGCCTAGAGGAAGATGTGAGGGGTGGTATCATTAGGAGCCTCAACTTGTCATGCCAGGGACTGGGTGGCAGGGGCCAGTTTCAGCAAAGGCACTCACACCCACCCTCCAAAGTTCAGCCTCTCCTTTTGGCCCAAGCTGGCCAGGAACTGGGGCCTGGAGTGGGTGCTGGAGACACCACAGTGCCCAGCTCCCCACTCCACAGGAACCACTGGGCCCACTGGGGTTGCAATCCTCGGGGAACAGGAGCAGCAGAAAAATTCAGACCCAGCCCAGCCCTCCACACCCAGGTGCCAGTTCCTGTTCTGGATGTCTCCACGCACAGGGCCCTTTCCCCCATGGTGTCTGCTACTCCATACCCAGGGGTCCTGGCAGCCTCTAAGGCACAGACCCAGGGTGCACGGGCCCAGGAGCCACGGTGGGTGTGGGGGCTCTGCCACGCTCAGGATTCCCACGGAAACACTGTGCGCCTGCCGTGCTCCAGTATGAGCAAGAGTAGGTGGCCCTCTGGAGTGTGGCATCCAGGGAGAGCAGAACCGCTCCTTCCTTGGATGCCACACTGTTGCTGCCAACTCTGCTGACTGCCGCCAGCAGTGCAGCCCCTGATAGCACCAAACTCTACCCACTTCACGGCCAGTCCTGCCCTCAATAGCGCACCCCACCTCCATCCCCCAACGCCGCCACTAGCATATACCCGATAGTGCCTTGACCTGTCCTCCTCCATGGGCATTGTGGCCCCAGAAAGTGCCTATAACCCACCCCCTGCACCGTAGGCAGTGCAGCCCTGTACAGTGCTGCCAACTAGTACCCCCAATGCAGGCAATGACACCCTGGATAGTGCCCCCTACCCACCCCACACTGCGAAAAGTGCAGCCCCGATAGCCCCTGCCCTACCACTCTGGTCATGCTGCAGTCTCTGTCACCGCCACCACCAACCACAGTGAAGGAAGTCACTGGGCCGCAGGCTCTAGCACTCAGCAGCCAGGCCTGGAGCAGCTCTCACTGATGGCCGGCTCCTACCACTCCAACCATGCTGCTGTCTCCATGGCCACCTTCTTTGACTACAAAGGAATAAAACTAGGTATCAGTAAGAAGAGTAATTTTGAAAACCATACAATCACATGGAAGTTAAACAATATGCTCCTGAATGAATGACTAGTGGGTCAATGAAGATACTAAGACAGAAATTGAAAAATTTTATGAAACAAATGGTAATGAAAACACAATACAGCAAAACTTACGTTACACAGAAAGCAGTACAAAGGCAGAGATTTATAGCTAGAAGTGCCTACCATCCAAACAAAAGAAAAACTTCAAATAAACAATATATCTTAAAGAACTAGTAAGGACAAACTAAACCCAAAAGAAGAAAATAAGATCACAGCAGAAATAAAATTTAAATTAAAAAGTACAAAAGATTAAACAAAAAGTTGGTTTTCTGGAAAGCTAAACAAAATTGACAAACTTTTAACCAGGCTAAGAAAAAAGACAAGAGTCAAACAAAATCAACAGATAAAAAAAGAAGACATTACAACTGATACTTCAGAAATTCAAAGGATCATAACTGGCTATCATACGCCAACAAATTGGAAAGCCTAGTAGAAATTGACAAATTTCTAGACGCATACAACCTGCTTAGGTTGAACAGTAAAAACCTGCAAGACCAGAACAGATTGGTAACAAGTAATGAAATTGAAGCCATCAGAAATATAAGTAATATGAATATTTTCTCCACTGCATAAGCCTAAATCAGATCGAAAAACTTCACCGATACTTAACAGCCCAGTACTAATAAATACAAACAAGCCAGTACTTCTCATACTGTTAACCCAACACAGGCATGCCTTAAGGAAAGGTTAAAATAAAGTAAAAGGAACTCAGAAGACTCAACCCCACCTGTTTACCAAAAACATCACCTCTAGCATTACCAGTATTAGAGGCACTGCCTGCCCAGTGACACATGTTTAACGGCCACGGTACCCTGACCGTGCAAAGGTAGCATAATCACTTGTTCCTTAAATGGGGACTCGCATGAATGGCACCACGAGAGTTCAACTGTCTCTTACTTTCAACCAGTGAAATTGACCTGCCCGTGAAGAGGTGGGCAGGAAACAATAAGACGAGAAGACCCTATGGAGCTTTAATTTATTAATGCAATTAAAACTACATAAATCTACCGACTCTTATACCACTACACCTGCATTAAAAATTTTGGTTGGGGTGACCTCGGAGCATAACTAAAGAAATCTCTGAACAACCTATGCTAAGGCTACACAAGCCAAAACGGACTAACACCTATAATTGATCCAATAACTTGACCAACGGAACAAGTTACCCTAGGGATAACAGCACAATCCCATTCCAGAGTCCATATCGACAATAGGGTTTACGACCTCGATGTTGGATCAGGACATCCTAATGGTGCAGCAGCTATCAAGGGTTCGTTTGTTCAACGATTAAAGTCCTACGTGATCGGAGTTCAGACCAGAGCAATCCAGGTTGGTTTCTATCTATTCTATATTTCTCCCTGTACGAAAGGACAAGAGAAATAAGGCCCACTTCATAAAGTGCCCTCATTCCATAGATGACCTAATCTCAATCTAACAAAATAACACCCACTCAACCCAAAAACAGGGTGTGTTAAGATAGCAGAGCCCGACAATTGCATAAAATTTAAAACTTTACAATCAGAGGTTCAACTCCTCTTCTTAACACCGTATCAACAACAAACCTTCTACTCCTTGTTATATCTGTACTAGCTGCTGTGGCATTTCTCACGCTTATTGAACAAAAATTATTAGGCTATATACAATTACGCAAAGGGCCAAATATTGCTGGCCCTTATGGATTACTACAACCCTTTGCTGATGCAATAAAATTATTCGCCAAGGAGCCCTTAAAACCTTCAACATCTACTACCATTCTCTACATTACCGCACCAGTCTTGGCCTTTTCCATTGCTCTTCTCCTATGAACTCCTCCCCCTATACCCCACCCACTAATTAACTTTAACCTGGGACTTTTATTTATCCTAGCTACATCTAGCCTAACTGTCTATTTTATGATCAGGATGAGCATCAAACTCAAACTATGCACTAATCGGAGCACTACGAGCTGTCGCCCCAACAATTTCATACGAAGTTACTCTCGCTATTATTCTCTTGTCAATCTTATTGATAAGCAGCTCATTTAATCTTCATATACTTATCACAACACAAGAGTATCTCTGACTCCTCCTACCATCATGACCCCTGACTACAATATGATTCACTTCCACATTAGCTGAAACAAATTGAGCTCCCTTTGGCCTCACAGAAGGCGAATCAGAACTAGTCTCGGGCTTTAACATTGAATATGCCGCAGGTCCATTCGCTCTGTTCTTTATGGCTGAATACATAAATATTATTATAATAAATGCTCTAACACAACCACAATCTTCCTAGGCACATTGTACTCTATTCACTTCCCAGAACTATTTACGACATGCTTTGCCACCAAAACACTTTTCCTAACCTCTTTATTTTTATGAATCCGAACAGCATACCCCCGATTCCATTATGATCAACTCATACACTTACTATGAAAAAACTTTCTCCTACTCACACTAGCCCTTCTCATATGACATATCTCAACACCTATTGCAATCTCCAACATCCCCCCTCAGACCTAGAAATATGTCTGACAAAAGAGTTACTTTGATAGAGTAAATGACAGAAGCCCTAATCCACTTATTTCTAGGATTATAGGTATCGAACCTACCCCTGAGAACCCAAATTTCTCCGTGCTACCCACCAGACTCCATCCTAAAGTAAGGTCAGCTAAATAAGCTATCGGGCCCACACCCCAAAAATGTTGGTTATACCCTTCCCGTACTAATTAATCCACTAGCCCAACTTATTATTTACTCCACCATAATCACAGGTACTCTCATTACGTCACTAAGCTCACACTGATTCCTCACCTGAGCAGGCTTAGAAATAAATATACTAGCCTTCACCCCAATCCTAATCAAAAAGACAAGCCCCCGTTCTACAGAAGCTGCTACTAAATATTTCCTAATACAAGCCACCGCATCTATAATTCTCATAATAGCAGTCATCTCCAACAACCTGCTCTCTGGATGCTGGACCATAACAAGCAACATCAACCAACTTTCTTCTTTAATTATAACAACAGCCCTGGTCATAAAACTAGGGATAGCTCCTTTCCACTTCTGAGTCCCAGAAGTCACTCAAGGGACATCCTTAATTTCCAGCCTACTCCTCCTCACATGACAAAAACTAGCCCCCATCTCAATTATATATCAAATATACCCTTCAACTAATGCAAGCATTCTCCTAACCCTCTCAACTCTATCTATTATAGTCGGTAGTTGAGGGGGCCTTAACCAAACAGAACTATGCAAAATTATAGCACACTCTTCAATTACTCACATGGGCTGAATAATAATAACACTAAGTTACAACCCAAATGTCACAATCTATTACCTAGCTATATACATTATTGTAACAACCACTGCATTCCTAGCTCTCAACCTAAGCTCAAGCACCACAACTCTCATACTATCACGCACTTGAAACAAACTAACCTGATTAATACCATTAATATCATCTGCTCTCCTATGTATAGGAGGCTTACCCCTACTAACCAGCTTCCTGCCCAAATGAATTACCATCCAAGAACTCACAAAAAACAATAACTTCACCATTCCCACCATTATAATTATCATAACCCTACTCAACCTATACTTTTACATACGCCTAATCTACACCACTTCCATAACACTACTTCCTACATCCAACAATACAAAAATAAAGTGACAATTTGAAAGCACAAAACCCACACTTCTCATTCCCTCACTCATTATCCTCACCACCCTCTTCTTACCAATTTCCCCACTAACCTTAGCCATCTTCTAGAAATTTAGGTTAAGTAAGACCAAGGGCCTTCAAAGCCCTTAGTAAGTCAAACCATGCTTAATTTCTAAGCAGATTCTGCTCTGCATCAACTGAATGCAAATCAATTACTTTAATTAAGCTAAGCCCTTACTAGATTAATGGGACTCAAACCCACCAAATTTTAGTTAACAGCTAAATACCCTAACCAACTGGCTTTAATCTACTTCTCCCGCCGCAGGGGAAAAAAGGTGGGAGAAGCCCCAGCAGAAATTAGCTGCTCCTTTGAATTTGCAATTCAACATGAAAATCACCTCGGGGCTGGTAAAAAGAGGACTTAATCTCTGTCTTTAGGTTTACAGCCTAATGCTTACTCAGCCATTTTACCCCCCTCCCCTTCCTTTTTCCCACATATGCTCGTCTACCGTTATTCTCAACAAACCATAAAGATATTGGAACTCTTTACCTACTGTTCGGCACATGAGCTGGAATCACAGGCACAGCTCTAAGCCTTCTTATTCGAGATGAATTAGGTCAACCAGGCAACCTACTAGGCAAGGATCGTATCTATAATGTTATTGTTACAGTCCATGCATTTGTCATAATCTTCTTTATAGTCATACCCATCATAATTGGAGGCTTCGGAAATTGATTAGTACTTCTAATGATTGGTGCCCCTGACATAGCATTCCCTCGCCTAAATAATATAAGTTTCTGACTTCTTCCTCTCCTTTCTACTATTACTGGCATCTGCCATAGTGGAAGCCAGTGCTGGAACAGGCTGAACAGTTTATCCTCCTTTAGCAGGAAATTTCTCCCACCCAGGAGCTTCTGTAGATCTAACTATCTTCTCACTTCACCTAGCAGGCATCTCCTCCATTCTAGGAGCTATCAATTTCATTACCACTATCATTAATATAAAACCCCCTGCAATATCTCAATATCAATCCCCCTTATTTATTTGATCAGTATTAATCACAGTCATCCTTCTACTCCTCTCCCTACTAGTACTAGCTGCCAGCATTACTATACTACTAACAGACCGAAATCTAAACACCACCTTCTTTGATCCTGCTGGAGGAGGGGATCCTATCTTATATCAACACCTATTCTGATTCTTCAGCCATCCCGAAGTCTATATCTTCATGCTGCCTGGGTTTGGGATAATTTCCCATATTGTAACACATTACTCTGGAAAAAAAGAACCATTTGGCTATAGGTATAGTTTGAGCTATAATATCAATTGGGTTTTTAGGCTTTATTGTATGAGCCCATCATATGTTTACAGTGGGTATAGACGTAGACACACGAGCCTACTTTACTTCCGCCACTATAATTATTGCAATCCCCATTGGTGTTAAGGTCTTTAGCTGACTTGCCACGCTTCATGGAGAGAATATCAAATGATCCCCTGCAATACTTTGAGCCTTGGCCTTTATCTTTCTTTTTACTATGTGGGGCTTGACCAGTATCGTACTAGCAAACTCATCACTAGATATCGTACTACACGACACATAATATGTTGTAGCACACTTTCACTACGTCCTGTCAATAGGAGCTGTATTCGCTATCACAGGAGGTTTCATTCATTGATTTCCCTTATTTTCAGGCTACACTCTAGACCAAACTTATGCTAAAGCTCATTTCACCATTATATTTGTAGGTGTAAATTTAACTTTCTTCCCACAACATTTCCTTGGCTTATCCGGAATACCCCGATGCTATTCTGACTACCCCGATGCCTATACCACATGAAATATTATATCATCTATAGGCTCCTTCATCTCCCTAGTAGCAGTAGTAGTAATAATTTATATAACCTGAGAAGTCTTTGCCTCAAAGCGTAAAGTCTCATTAATTGAACAACCTTCCACCAACTTAGAATGACTACACGGTTGCCCTCCACCCTATCACACATTTGAAGAACCAGCCTACATTAAACTATGCGAAAAAGGAAGGAATCGAACCTCCTAAAACTGATTTCAAGCCAACCCTGCAAACTCTGCAACTTTTTCAATAAGATATTAGAAAAACTATTTCATAGCTTTGTCAAAGCTAAGTCATAGGTTAAACCCTATATATCTTATATGGCTCACCCAGTTCAACTAGGCCTACAAGATGCCACATCTCCTATCATAGAAAAATTAATACTTTTCATGACCACACTTTTATAATCGTATCCTTAATTAGCTTCCTAGTATTATACATCCTATCTTCAACCCTTACAACAAAACTAACCAACACCAAAATCACAGACGCTCAAGAAATAGAAACCATTTGAACTATCTTACCCGCAATCATTTTAATCCTAATTGCTCTTCCATTCCTATGCATCCTATACTTAACAGATGAGATCAACAACCCTTCTCTTACTATCAAATCAACTGGACACCAATAATACTGAACCTACGAATATACAGACTATGGGGGACTGATCTTTAACTCTTATATACTCCCCTCGCTGTTCTTAAACCCAGGAGGCCTTCAACTTCTAGAAGTTGACAATCAAGTAGTTCTTCCAATTGAAGTCCCTGTCCGTATGATAATCACATCTCAGGACGGTCTACACTCATGAACAACTTCTACCCTAGGCCTGAAAACAGATGCAGTTCCTGGACGCTTAAATCAAACTACATTCACCGCTATACGACCAGGCGTCTATTACGGACAATGCTCAGAAATCTGCGGCGCCAACCATAGCTTTATACCTATTGTTGCAGAATTAATTCCACTAAAAATTTTTGAAATAGTACCCGTATTTACCCTATAGACCCCCCCCCACACTTCTAACACACCTCACTCCACAACTCTCTACAAAATATTCTTACGGATACACTGTACAGCTACTCTAGCATTAACCTTTTAAGTTGAAGATCGAGAGAAACATTCCTCTCTACAGTGAAATGCCCCAACTAGATACATCCACATGACTTACTATTATCATAACTATACTCCCCACACTATTTCTTATTATACAATTAAAACTACTAAACACAAATTACTATTCACCCCCCTTACAAAAAACCCCCAGTACACAAACCTACAACAACCCTTGACAATTAAAATGAACAAAAATCTATTTACTCCATTTACCGCTCCAGCAATCCTAGACGAGCCTGCTGCAGTACCCATCATCCTACTCCCCACATTACTACTTCCAATCTCCAAGTGCCTTATTAATAACCGATTACTATTCAACAAAACCTAATCCAACTCACTCTAAAACAAATAATAACAACCCATAATACAAAAGGACAAACCTGATCCTTGATGCTGATGTCCTTAATTATTTTTATTACAATAACTAACCTTCTCGGACTTCTACCTCACTCATTTACACCCACCACCCAATTATCTATAAATCTAGCTGTAGCGATTCCTCTATGAGCAGGAACAGTAGTTATAGGTCTTCGCTTCAAAACTAAAAGCTCTCTAGCCCATTTTCTGCCACAAGGTACACCCACACTCCTTATTCCTATATTAGTAATCATTGAAACAATTAGCCTACTTATTCAACCAGTGGCCCTAGCTGTATGTTTAACCGCTAACATCACAGCTGGCCATTTACTAATGCACCTAATAGGAAGTGCTGCACTAGCATTATCAGCCATCAACCTCCCTGCTACCTCACTAATCTCCGTACTCCTAGTACTACTGACTATCCTAGAAATCGCAGTAGCCCTGATCCGAGCCTATGTTTTCACACTATTAGTTAGCCTTTATCTATGAGATAACACCTAATGACCCACCAATCTCATGCCTACCACATAGTTAAACCCAGCCCCTGACCACTAACAGGAGCTCTCTCAGCTCTCCTAATAACATCTGGCTTAATTATATGATTCCACTTTCATTCCACCACTCTATTAATATTAAGCCTATTAACCAATATGTTAACCCTATACTAAGGGTGACGTGACATCATCCGAGAAAGTACCTACCAAGGCCACCATACAACACCCGTCCAAAAAAGCCTTCCTTGTGGAATGGTCCTATTCATCATCTCAGAAATTCTCTTCTTCACTGGTTTCTTCTGAGCATTCTACCACTCAAGCCTCGCTCCTACCCCACACCTAGGAGGACACTGACCACCAACAGGAATTACTCCCCTAAATCCACTACAAGTACCTCTTTTAAACACCTCTGTACTACTTGCATCAGGGGTTACAATCACCTGAGCCCATCATAGTCTAATAGAGAATAGTCAAAAACAAATAATTCAAGCTCTACTCATTACGATCCTACTAGGCATTTACTTCACCCTACTACAAATCTCAGAGTACTTGGAAGCACCCTTTACTACTTCCGATGGTATCTATGGCTCAACATTCTTTGTTGCTACAGGCTTTCACGGACTTCACGTTATCACTGGATCTACATTCCTTATTACTTGCTTTATCCGTCAACTATTCTATCATTTCACATCAAACCACCATTTTGGCTTTGAAGCCGCTGCCTGACACTGACATTTTGTAGACGTTGTCTGATTATTCCTCTATGTTTCTATCTACTGATGAGAGTCCTATTCTTTTAATATAACTAGTACAGTTGACTTCCAATCAACTAGTTTCGATAATATTCGAAAAAGAGTAATTAACCTAGTATTGACCCTAATGACTAACACTCTTCTAACCCTACTACTAATCATCATCATATTCTGACTACCTCAACTGAATTCTTATGCACAAAAAAATCGATCCTTATGAATGCGGCTTTGACCCATTAAACCCTGCCCGTATTCCTTTCTCCATAAAATTTTTCTTAGTTGCCATTACTTTTCTACTATTTGACCTGGAAATTGTCCTGCTACTACCCCTACCATGAGCCCTTCAAACAACAGAGCTTCCAACTATGCTTAAATCGTCAGTTATACTAATTATTATTCTAACTCTCAGTCTGACCTACGAATGAACTCAAAAAGGACTAGATAGAGCTGAATTGGTAAGTAGTTTAAACAAATGATTTCGACTCATTAGATTATGATAGTCATACTGATCAAATGCCTTTCATCTATATAAGCATCACACTAGCATTTATAATCTCACTCCTAGGCATGCTAAACTATCGTTCACACTTAATATCCTCCCTACTATGCCTAGAAGGAACAATGCTATCACTATTTGTTATAAGTGCTCTTACAGCTTCAAACATACATTCCTCCCTAGCTAATATTATACCCATTGCCCTACTAGTATTTGCTGCTTGCGAAGCAGCGATTGGCCTTGCCCTACTAATCTCAATCTCCAACACATACAGTATAGACTATATCCACAACCTAAATTTACTTCAATGTTCAAAATAGTTATCCCCACAATTATACTACTACCGACAACATGATTTTCCAAAAATAACATAATCTGAATTAACCTAACTGTGCATAGTCTAATCATCAGTACTATCCCTCTGTTATTTTTCAACCAAACCAGCAACAACCTCCTTAACTACTCAACCTATTTATCTTCCGACCCACTAACACCAACCCTCCTAATATTAACCGCCTGACTCTTACCTCTTATAATCCCAGCAAGCCAATACCACTTACACAATGAATCCCCTCCACAAAAAAAGTTTTACCTCTCTATAATGGTCTTCTTACAAATCTCTTTAATTTTAACATTTATAGCTACAGAACTAATCATATTTTATATTCGAATTGAGACCACTCTCATTCCTACCCTAATTATCATCACCCGATGAGGCAGCCAAGCAGAACGCCTTAACGCAGGCACATACCTCCTCTTCTATACACTAGCCGGCTCTCTCTCCCTACTTATTATGCTAATCTATGCTTATAATAATTTAGGCTCACTAAACATCACATTACTAACACTTGTAGCTCAAAAACTAACAACTACCTGATCCTATAGTCTTACCTGACTAGTACGCATAATAGCCTTCATAGTAAAAATACCCCTATACGGCTTACACTTATGACTTCCCAAAGCCCATGTTGAAGCTCCCATTGCTGGGTCAATAGTCCTCGCCGCAGTACTCCTGAAACTAGGTGGCTATAGCACAATACGACTCACCTCTATCCTTAGTCCCACAACAGAATACATAGCCTACCCCTTCCTCATACTATCTTTATGAGGCATAATCATAACAAGCTCAACCTGTCTTTGACAAACAGACCTAAAACCACTCATCCCATACTCCTCAGTAAGTCACATAGCCCTGGTAATTATAGCCTCCCTCATTCAAACCCCCTGAAGCTTTACTGGCGCAACTGTTCTTATAATCGCTCATGGGCTCACCTCATCCATACTATTTTGCCTAGCAAACTCAAACTATCAGCGAACCCATAGCCGTATCATACTACTTTCCCAAGGACTCCGAACGCTACTTCCACTAATAACCTTCTGATGATTTACAGCAAACCTTACCAATATTGCCCTACCCCCTAGTATTAACCTAGTAGGGGAACTCTTTGTAATAATAACCTCATTCTCCTGATCATATGTCACTATTACACTTACAGGACTTAAGATACTGATCACAGCCCTCTATTCCCTCCATATATTTACCACAACACAACGAGGAATACTCACATATCATATTACTAACATAAAACCTTCCTTTACACGAGAAAACATACTAATATTTATGCACCTCGCCCCTATTATCCTCCTGACCCTTAACCTCAGTATTATTCTAGGCTTTACCTCTTGTAAATATAGTTTAACCAAAACATTAGATTGTGAATCTAATCATAGAGGCCTACCACTTCTTATTTACCGAGAAAGCTAGCAAGGACTGCTAATCCATACCTCCGTTTTTAATAAATACGGCTTTCCCAACTTTTAAAGGATTACAGCTATCCATTGGTCTTAGGAACCAAAATATTGGTGCAACTCCAAGTAAAAGTAACAACTATGTATACCTCCATCACCATAATAACCCTAACCACTCTAATCCTACCGTTTACTATTACTTTTATTAAACCCAATAAAAAGCACTCATACCCACACTATGTAAAAACAACTATAATATATACTTTTATCATCAGCCTCCTTCCCACAGTCCTATACATTTTCCTGGATCAAGAAGCAATTATTTCAAACTGACACTGAATAACAATCCAAACATTAGAATTAACACTAAGCTTTAAATTAGACCACTTTTCTATGATATTCATCCCAATCGCATTGTTAATTACTTGGTCTATTACAGAATTCTCACTATGGTCTATAAGCTCAGACCCAATATTAATCAATTCTTTAAATATCTTCTTACGTTTCTCATCACTATACTAATTTTAATCATCGCCAATAACCTCTTCCAACCTTTCATTGGTTGGGAAGGCGTGGGAATTATATCATTCCTGCTAATCGGCTGATGGCACGCTGGAACAGAAGCCAACACAGCAGCCATTCAAGCAGTCTTATACAATCGCGTCGGCGATATTGGCTTTATCCTAAGCATAATATGATTTACCCTACATTATAACTCATGAGACTTTCAACAAATATTCGTTCTAAACAACAACCCAAGTCTTCTCCCACTGATAGGTCTTCTCCTGGCAGCAACAGGAAAATCAACTCAATTTGGACTTCACCCCTGACTACCCTCTGCCATAGAAGGCCCAACCCCAGTCTCAGCTTTACTCCACTCCAGCACAATAGTTGTCGCCGGGGTGTTCCTTCTCATCCGCTACCACCCTCTAATAGAAAATAATACATTAATCCAAAGCCTCACACTATGCCTAGGAGCCATCACCACCATATTTACAGCAGTCTGCGCCCTAACACAGAATGATATTTAAAAAATCATAGCCTTTTCCACCTCAAGTCAACTGGGCCTCATAATAGTTACTATTGGGATCAATCAACCATATCTAGCATTCCTACATATCTGTACTCATGCTTTCTTCAAAGCTATACTATTCATCTCCGGATCTATTCAGCTCCGGATCTATTATCCATAACCTAAACAACCAACAAGATATTCGAAAAATAGGAGGATTATTTAAAATAATACCCCTTACTTCAACCTCCTTAATCATCGGCAACCTAGCATTCACAGGTATACCTTTTGTCACAGGCTTCTACTCCAAAGACCTTATCATCAAAACTGCAAACATGTCATATACCAACGCCTGAGCCCTATCTATTACACTCATTGCCACATCCCTGACAAGAGCATACAGCACCTGAACTATCTTCATAAGCCTAACAGGACAACCTCGCTTCCCAACCTCAATCAACATTAACGAGAATAACCCCACCCTACTGAACCCAATCAAACGTCTCACAATCGGCAGTATGCTAGCAGGATTTCTCATCACCAGTAACATCTCTCCTACCTCACTCCCCCAATCAACAATGCGCCTCCACCTAAAACTCTCAGCCCTGTACCTAACCGCTTTGGGCTTCCTAGTAGCCCTAGACCTTACTCTGATAACCAACAAACTTAAAATAAATATACCATCACACGTATTTAAATTCTCTAATATACTAGGTTATTATCCCACTACAATCCACCGTATGACCTCCTACCAAAATCTACTTATAAGCCAAAACCTATCTTCCCTCTTACTGGACTCAATCTGACTAGAAAAATCTATGCCCAAAACAATTTCACATATCCACACTATTACCTTCACCATCACAACCACTCAGAAAGGTATAATCAAGTTTTACTCCCTCTCTTTTCTTATTCCCCTTATTCTAACTCTATTCCTAATAACATAATCTATTACCACGAGTAATCTCAATAATAATATACACACCAACAAATAACGTTCAACCAGTAATCACTACTAATCAACGCCCATAATCATATAAAGCACCTGCACCAATAGAATCTCCTCGAACTAACCCTGATCCCTCCCCCTCAAAAACTACCCAATTCCCTATATTATCAAAATTAACCATCACTACCAACCCATAAAAATCTAAAACTCATAAAACTAAACCCACCTCCATCGCCAACCCTATCAGAAAGCTTCCAAAAACCTCAAACCCTGACCCCCATGCTTCAGGGTATTCCTCAATAGCCATCGCCGTAGTACAACCAAAAACAACAATTATGCCTCCCAAATAAATTAAAAACATCATTAAAACCATATAAGTCCCCCCATAATTCAAAATAATTACACAATCCACCATACCACTAACAATCAATGCTAACCCTCCATAAATAGAAGGTTCAGAAGAAAATCCCATAAACCCCATGACTAATAAGACACTTAATAAAAATAAAATATATACCATTGTTCTCACATGGACTCCAACCATGACCAATGATATGAAAAACCATCGTAGTACTTCAACTACAAAAACACCCATGATCCCAACACGCAAATCTAACCCGATTTTAAAAATAATTAACTACACCTTTATTGATTTACCCACCCCATCCAACATTTCCATATCATGAAACTTCAGCTCACTTCTTGCAACCTGCCTAATTCTACAAATTATTACAGGCTTATTCCTAGCAACACACTATTCACCAGACACTTCCTTTGCCTTCTCCTCAGTCGCACACATCGTCCGAGACGTAACTACGGCTGAATCCTTCGCTATCTCCACGCTAACTGTGCCTCTATATTATTCATCTGTCTCTACATGTAGGTCGAGGCCTCTATTATGGCTCCTATCTGCTTATAGAAACCTGAAACATTGGCACTGCACTTCTACTCATAACCATAGCAACAGCCTTCATGGGCTACATACACCCATGAGGCCAAATATCATTCTGAGGTGCCACTGTAATTACAAACCTACTATCAGCAGTTCCATACATCGGAACCAACCTCGTCCAATGAGTTTGAGGTGGGTATTCCATTGAGAACCCAACTCTTACATGATTCTTCACCCTTCACTTTATCCTACCGTTTATTATCACAGCCTTTACAACCCTGCACCTATTATTCCTACACGAGACAGGATCAAATAACCCCTGCGGAATTTCCACCCACTCCGACAAAATTACTTTCCAACCCTACTACACAATCAAAGATATCTTAGGCCGAATCCTCCTCTTTATAGCCTTAATAACATTAGTACTATTCTCACCTGACCTTCTAAGCGACCCAGATAACTATATCCCAGCCAACCCCCTAAACACTCCTCTACACATTAAACCAGAGTGATATTTCCTATTCGCATATGCAATTTTACGATCTATTCCCAATAAATTAGGAGGGGTGTTGCCACTTCTCCTATCAATCCTTATCTTAGCAATCATACCCATTCTCCACAAATCTAAACAACAAAGTATAGCATTCTGCCCACTCAGCCAATCCCTATTTTGACTCCTAACCACAATTCTACTACCTCTCACCTGAATCGGAAGCCAACCAGTAAACCAGCCCTTTATGATTATCGGACAAGTAGCATCCGTAATATACTTTATCACAATTTCAGTCTTAATACCACTTGCCTCTCTAACCGAAAACAACTTACTCAAGTGAACCTGCCCTCGTAGTACAGATCAGTACACCAGTCTTGTAAACTGGAAATGCAAAATTTCCCCTAGGGCAACTCAGAAAGAAAGTACTTAACTTCACCACCAACACCCAAAACCGGCATTCTAATTTGAACTACTTTCTGTATTCTATGGTGGGCAAACTTTAAATGCAACTTAAGTATTAAATTATTTTCATACACTGTTACGTAAATCGTGCATTACTGCTAGCCAACATGAATATTATATAGTACTATATATGATTAACTGTACACAACACATATCATTACATATTTACTAACAACAGTCCCCAACATGCTTACAAGCAAGTATTCTCATAAATTAATCAACTGTAACACATTCTATTAAGCCTCAAAGTCCAAATGTCCCCACCCCGAATACCAACCAACCTAATTATTCACTTACCCTACACAGTACATCACATCATTTGCCGGACATAGCACATCCGATTAAATAAATCCTCGTCACTACAGATACCCCCCTCACTTAGGTGTCCTTTGGTCACCATCCTTCGTGAAATCAATATCCCGCACAAGAGTGCTACTCTCCTCTCTCCGGGCCCATAAACCGTGGGGGTAGCTATAATGAACTGTATCTGGCATCTGGTTCTTACCGCAGGGCCATACAATCAAGATCGCCCACACGTTCCCCTTAAATAAGACATCTCGATGGATCACGGGTCTATCACCCTATTAACCAGTCACGGGAGCTCTCCATGCATTTGGTATTTTTTATCTCTGGTCTGCACGCAACCCCATCGCAGAAAGCCGGTCCCACCACAGCGCCTGTCTTTGATTCCTAGTTCATGCCATTATCGATCGCACCTACGTTCAATATCCTAGCCCCACATGATTCCTACAAGGTGTTATTTAATTCATGCTTGTAAGACATATTAATAACTGTTTTACAGCCCATTCCTAATTACACTACAAAAACACAAGAAACTTTTAACAACCCCCATCTCTGACTTCTCCCCTTAAAAACTCGCTTTTGCCAAACCCCAAAAACAAAAGCCTTCCATTCGCCCAGCCAGAGCTTACGTTCTCATCTTTTAGCTATGCACAACTTCAACTGCTATTCCCTCAACTAATATAAAATTACTTCACCTTACCACTCTTAACACCAATTTCCATCTTCTCCCTGCTTTCTCGTTCCCACGCTTTTACTCACTACTAAATCTGTATCCTTATACCACAACCCCAAAGACAAAACCTCACAACTATACTTTTTTCCTGTTTATGTAGCTTAATCCACCTAAAGCAAGACGCTGAAAATGTCTATACGGACTTACATACCCTGTAAACAAATAGGTTTGGTCCTAGCCTTTGTATTAACTCTTCGCAAGATTACACATGCAAGCATCTCCGCCCCAGTGAGGACACCCTATAAATCACAACGATCATATGGAGTAAGTATCAAGGACGCACAATGCAGCTCAAAACACTTTGCTCAGCCACACCCCCACGGGAGACAGCAATGACAAACCTTTAGCAATCAATGAAAGTTTAACTAAGCTATGCTACAATTAGGGTTGGTTAACTTCGTGCCAGCCACCGCGGCCATACGATTAACCCAAGCTAATAGAGACCGGCGTAAAGGGTGTTTAAGATCTAATCGAATAAAGCTAAACTCCATCTACATTGTAAAACCTTAGCTGATGTAAAATAAACTACGAAAGTGGCTTTAAAATTTCTGAACACACAATAGCTAAGACTCAAACTGGGATTAGAGACCCCACTATGCTTAGCCCTAAACCTCAATAATTAAAGTAACAAAACTACTCGCCAGAAGACTACAAGCAACAGCTTGAAACTCAAAGGACTTGGCGGTGCTTCACATCCCTCTAGAGGAGCCTGTTCCATAATCGATAAACCCCGATCCACCTCACCATCTCTTGCTCAGCCTATATACCGCCATCTTCAGCAAACCCTGATAAGGCCCCAAAGTTAGCATAACCGTCCCCGCAAGAACGTTAGGTCAAGGTGTAGCCTATGAGATGGTAAAAAATGGGCTACATTTTCTACTGCAGAAAACCCCACGATAACTCTTATGAAACCTAAGAGTCCAAGGAGGATTTAGCAGTCAATTAAGAACAGAGTGCTTAATTGAACCAGGCCATAAAGCACGTACACTCCACCCGTCACTCTCCTCAAGTATATTTAAGGACTAACTTAACTAAACACCCCAATATTTATATAGAGGAGATAAGTCATAACACGGTAAGTGTACTGGAAGGTGCACTTGGATAAATCAAAGCATAGCTTAATATAAAGCATCTGGCTTACACCCGGAAGATCTCAATACCATTTGATTGCCTTGAGCTAACACTAGCTCCAAACCCAATCAAAACTAATACCAAACTAATTTACACTAAACCATTTACCAATCCAAAAGTATAGGTAATAGAAATTCTATCCTGGCGCTACAGATACAGTACCGTATGGGAAAGCGAAAAACATCAAACAAGCACAAAATAGCAAGAACTCACCCCTATACCTTCTGCATCATGAATTAACTAGAAACAATTTCGCAAAGAGAACTAAAGCTCAATTCCCCGAAACCAGACGAGCTACCCAAAAACAGCTGAAAGAGCGCACCCGTCTATGCAGCAAAATAGTGGGAAGATTTATGGGTAGAGGTGACAAGCCTACCGAGCCTGGTGATAGCTGGTTACCCAAGACAGAATCTTAGTTCAACCTTAAGTTTACATACAGAACTACTCAATCCCCCTGTAAACTTAATTGCTAGTCTAAAGAGGGACAGCTCTTCAGACATCAGGAAAAAACCTTGTATACAGAGTAAAAAACCTATTCTCCATAGTTGGCCCAAAAGCAGCCATCAATTAAGAAAGCGTTCAAGCTCAACACCAACCATATAAAAAATTCCAAACACACCACTGAACTCTTTATATCACATCGGATTAATCTATCACTGCATAGAAGCAATAATGGTCATAACCTATCTGGCGGCACAGCCCCAGATAGCACACCCAACTAGCCACTCAAGGCGGGCGGAGACACCTCAGATAGGGCCCCCAAACCGTCCCAGGCCACGGGCAGTGCAGCCCTGGATAGCGCACTTACTCTGACGCCTTTCTATGCTCTGGCCAGCTGCAGTGTCCGCGGCTGCCATCAACCGCAGCGAGCAAAGCAAGCCGGCGAGGCGAGTCAGCGAGGACAGCCACAGCCCCACAGCCTCCAGCCTCCAGCCTGCGGCAGCCAGCACCTCCTACTCCAAACTGGGAACGAAGCAGCTATGAAGTCAGACACAGACAAGGCTGGTATAGGGAGACTGGCCCACTTAACAGTCTTTATATACCGGATTATAAACTACATGTTCTGATTGGATGAGAGGAAAAGCCTAGGCCTACTCTGATTGGACTTTATTTTCACATTCTGATTGGTTAGTCTACGACTTGCTCTCATCCAATCAGAACATGAAAATAACGTCCAATCAGAGTAGGCACAGCAGTTTTCTCTCATCCAATCAGAACATGAAGTCCAGGAACCTGGCCTGCACAACCTCAGTATATAAGGCACACTAATGGGAGTCACGTCATTGTGGGTTCTGCTGTGTTAGTCCCTGCGTTTCTGTGACTTGCAGTTTAGAGCAGGCAGAAGCCGGTTCTGCCCCCTCACACTGAAAGCTGGAGCCTGTGGAGCCAGGGCTTGCCTCTGCTTGGTGTGTGGCGGCAATGGAGAGAGGCAGCTGGTGGTGAGAGCTGCTGCATGCCTGGCTACAGGAAGGGAAGGAGGAGGAGGCACCTACCACAGGCTGGAGGCTACAGCCTGTGGGATTGCGGCTGGCCTCGCTGACCCTCACCTCCCTGGGTCGCCTTACTGTGGTTGGTGGCAGCGATGGACACTGCAGCTGGCCGGAGCGTAGAAAGGCGATGGGGTAGGTGCGCTCTCCGGGGCTGCCCACAGCGGGGACTGGTTGCGGTGTTATTGGAATGTCACTATTTTGGCGTGCTAGAGTGTTATTCCGGGCGTCACTAGTTTCAGGTGTGCTGTCAGGACTTCGCTTCTCTCAGCAGCAGGGGGACGTAGAGGGGGGTGTGGGCGGGGTGGCAGTGTGGAGGGGCGGATTGGAGTCACTATCTTGGCTGTATTGCTGGCCGCAGTAGGGCTGGTTGGGGGCGCTATTGGGTGCTGCACTGCCCCCGACAGGGGCCGGGTTGGGGCCGCTATTGTGGTTACTCTGCCGGCGGCGTGGGGGTGGGAGGACTGGTCGGGTCCTGACTGCTCGGGCTTCATTGCCCACAGCGGAGTGGGGATGCTCTCCAGGACTGCTCTGCCCGTGGCGGGGGGCTTGTTGGGGGCACCATGTGGGGTTGCAATGCCCGTGGCAGGGGAATAGGTTAGAGGCAGTATCCTGTGCTACACTGCTGGTGGTGGGGCAGGGGAGTGAGGGGTGCAGATAGGTGCTTGGAGGGTGTGGTTTCAGGCGCTATCGGGGCCACACTGTCCATGATAGAGGGTGGGTTGGGTGTGCTATTGGGAGATACACTCCCCGCAGCAAGGGGCAGTTTGGGGGCGATACCTGGCCGGTGGCAGGCGGGGTGGTAGGGTGGGTTGTGGGCACCGTTCGGGGGCTGCTTTGCGGTCAGTGGGGGCGAGTTAGGGGCTCTATCAGCTGCTGCACTGTTTGTGGTGGGGGCCGGGTTTGGTGCGCTATCGAGGACGATATTTCTGGCAGCGGCATACCGCTTAGGGGTGCTGACGGGGTCTACAATGCCCACGGCGGGATGAGGGTGGGGTGCGCTATCCAGGGCATTATTCCCCCTGGCTGCAGGATAGTTGGTGGGTGCTGTCTGCTATGTGGGGCTGCACTACACTTCGTGGGGAGGGGGTTGCGGATCTTAAGGATCCGTGGCTGCACTATTCACGGCGGGGAGGAGGTTGCTGTGCTCTGCCTGGAGCGTCACTGCCTGCAGTGGGTTAGGGGTCCTCTCAGTGGCTGCATGGCCCACGGCAGGGGGCAGGATGGGGAATTGTTCTGGTGCTGCGATGTCCGAGGTAGGGGCAGGTTGGGGGCGCTATTGGGTTCTACCTGGCAGCGGCGAGGGGCGGTGTTAGGGGCACTGTCCCGCGGCCAAGAGCAGGCAGCGAGTTAGGGGCGCTATCAGGGCCTGTCGTGCCAGTGGTGGCAGAGGTTGCAGCAACAGCAGTGGTCTCCAAGGAAGGAGCTTTCCTCCTCTCCCTGGACTCCAGACTCTAGAGGGCGATCTCCTCCTGCTCCTGCTCCAGTGCAGCAAGCACGCAGCGTTTCCGCAGGAATCCTGAGCAGGGCATAGGCCCTAACACCCGCTGTGGTTCCCGGGGCCACGACCTTTCTCTCTGTGTTGCAGAGATCACCTGGGACCCGTAGGAACGACAGACACGGAGTAGCGGACACCACGGGAGGACAGGGCTCTGTGGGTGGAGGCATCAGGATCGGGAACCGGCGCTTGGGTGGGAGGGCTGGCTGGGTGTGAGTTCCTGCTGGTTCTGCTTCCCAAGGAGCGCAGCCCTGGTGCGCCCAGCGGTTCCTGTGGATTGGAGCCAGGCAATGTGGTGTTACCCGTCTCCACTCCACGCCCCAGTTCCTGGTCCGCTTGGGCCAAAAGGACAGGCGGGACTTCGGAGGGTGGATGTGAGTGCCTTCACTGAGACCAGCCCCTGCCACCCAGTGGCCAGGATGACAGGGTGAGGCTCTAACGCTATCACTTTGCGTGCTCCTCTAGGCATTTTGGTTTTGCCTGCCCAGCTGTTCCATGCCAGGAGGAGGAGGAGTTACATGCTGGCAACTTGCAGATGGCCTGGGGCTGCCGCTCCCCTCGCTGCGGTTGGTGGCAGCTACGGAGACTGCAGCGCGCCAAAACGGTAAGAGGACGGCCAGCTGCGGCCATGGCAGGGGCAGGGCTGCGGCGTGGCCAGGTAGTAGGAGCTTTGCAGGGTGGGCCGGTGCATTGAGGGCAACAGCAGCAATGGTTGTACTGACATCCACGCTAGTGGTGGCAGCAGCAGCAAGTCTGGGGGCCGGAAAGAGGGAGTAGGAGCGCTGAGGGGCCTGCCCGGCCAGGACTGGGCTGGGTTGGAAGCTTCGGGTGCTGTACCACAGTCTCGGTGGAAATGGTGGAGGAACAGCCAGGGCAATGAGGAGTTCTACCCCTTCTCTTGCAGTCTCTGGAGGGCGACCTCCTCCTGCTGGCGCATGAACCAGGTGGGAGTGTCAGCATATTCTGTCTCTCTTCCAATGTAATATAGTCATGCACTGCATAACAACATTTTGCCAGCCATGGCCTGCATGTATCAGGGTAGTCCTATAAAATTATAATGAAACTGAAAAATTCTCATTGCCTGGTGACAGCATAGCCATCTTAACCTTGTAATGCAATGCAGTACTCACGTGTTTGTGGTGATGATGGCATAAACAAACCTACCGAGAGCTCCTCTTTCTGTAAAAGTATAACACATACAGGCCAGGCGTGGTGACTCACCTGTAATCCAAGCAATTTGGGAGGCCGAGGCGGGCAGATCACGAGGTCAGGAGATCCAGACCATCCTGGCTAACACAGTGAAACCCCGTCTCTACTAAAAATAGAAAAAATTAGCCAGGGGTGGTGGCAGGCCCCTGTAGTCCCTGCTATTTGTGAGGCTGAGGCAGGAGAATGGCATGAACCCGGAAGGTGGAGCTTGTAGTGAGCTGAGATCAGGCCACTGCACTCCAGACTTGGCGACAGAGCAAGATTCAGTCTCAAAAAATAAAAATAAAAATAAAAAAGTATAGCACATGTAATTACACATAGTACATAAAAGTTGATAATGATAATGAACAACGATGTTACTGGTTTATGTATTTAGTATACTATGGTTTTGGGCATTTTTAAAGAATGCATTCCTTCTACTTATATTAAAAAGAAAAAAAGTTGACTGTAAAACAGCCTGAGGCAGGTCCTTCAGGAGATATTTCAGAAGAAGACGTTGTTGCCATGGGAGATGACAGCTCCATGTGTGGTATTGCTTCAGAAGATCTTCCAGTGGGACAAGATGTGGAGATGGGAGACTGATATTGATGATCCTGACCCAGTGTAGGCCTAGGCTAGTGTGTGTGTATTTATGTCTTAGCTTTTACTACAATGAAGTTTAAAAAATTTGGATACTTATTTTTTGTTCTGAATACTTACCAAGATACAGCTTACAAAGAGAGGAAGCATTGGGGCAGCTCAGTGTGTCTTTTTAAAGCTAACATTATCATTGAGAGAAAAACACAGAAAAAGCTATTCTTCAGAAAAAGTTTGAGTGTTTTATGAATTGATTTGCATTTTCATGGTATCTTTATTGATAATGCACCTTCAACAGTGCAATCATGTGCACATATTTTACCGAGGAGGAGGCACTTAACATAGGTTGAATCAGCTATAAATATATTCAACTGATGACCTCTGCCTGTTAGAATACACACCTGGTTCCTAACTACCTCTCTTAAACTCTAATGATGGTAAGTAGAAAGCTATGAAACAAATTAAGACAATTATCTAAATCCTAGCAAAAATTCCCTTTTTACGTGGAATACTCAGTGAATAAAATATCACTAATTTCTGGAACTTGGGAAGTTTTGCCTCAGTTCAGTTAATTAGGAAAATGAGTCTCTAAACAAATTAATAATGTAAACCAGCAGATTGTGGTCTCCACAAAAGTCAAGGGCAAGTAACTGCTGTCAGCTATTTGTAAATCCAGTCAAGGAAGAATAGTTTTGTCATAATAAAGCACATTTTATTATAAAATTTGTTATATGATGTTAATTGTATAAAATATATTAACATCACATTAAATTAATTTTATTAAGGGAAGTTAGATTTTGAAATATTCTCATTGCTCTATCTTGACTACTATGTTTACTTGAATGTTCTAGTAGCATGTAGAATCTAGTAAAATATCAACTATATAGGGAAATATATTGTAGCTATTACTTACCTTGGAGTTTTCAGTGTCAGAAAGTTCATTGTCATAGGTAACCTAGTAAGCATAAATTAATAATTCTTCTGAATTTAATTAATTAATTGTATCATGTACATTAACCAGTTCATGTAATCCAAGTTAAATTTTACATGCTTATGGCAGGAAGTTCTAAATCCCTAATGTACATCTCTAAAAGACCTGATTTCTTTCCCCAGAGTTATCTCATCTTTTTATCTATCCATCTCTTTCTTCCACTAACAAAATATTCTATCTTAATAGCTGTAAATCAATTGTATTACTAGTCCCGTTCCATCTATGGGAAAACTCCATTTGAGGGATGTTAAGTGACTTCATTAATGCCACACAGCTAATCAGTAGGAAATAACCAGGAGTGGAGGCTAGAAACAACTCCAAATCTATAGTCTTAACATTGCACTGCGTTTGCCATGTCCTCTCAGGCATACAAGTCATAAAAGTATTTCTCAATTATCTGGGAGATTTCTACACTCCACTCTTTCTCAGCCTGTTCCATATACCCAGAGCCCATCACTTCTGTCAGCCTTTTGAATTTTACAAATTTTGTTAAAATAAGATACCATTCCTGATGCTTTTTCCAATTCTTTTAAATATAGAGTGATTTTAATTTTTGTGCACTTCTTAAACATTCGACCTATTCCGTTATTATGCCATTTGTCTTTACCAGCATTGTTTTTACATTTTATAGGTATTCTGTTCTCAACTAAATTAGGGGCTCTTTGAAGATAATAATTACCTTGCTGTACTTTAAATACAGCAAAATTTGTTTTTGGTGTATTGATTGCTGAAGAAGTAAAAACGGAAAGTATAAGCTACCAATTGTATTCAGTTCAAATAGTGGCATACCTCAGATATTGTGGATTCAGTTCCAGGCCACTGCCATAAAGCAAGTCAGACGAAGTGTTTTGCATATAAAAGAACTTTTGCATATAAAAGTTATGTTTATACTACACTGTAGTAAGGGTGCAATAGTATTATGCCTACCTAATCATTTCTGCCTATTCAATATATTGGCTATGGGTTTGTCATAAATAGCTCTTATTATTTTGAGATATGTTTCACCAATACCTAGTCTATTGAGAGTTTTTAACATAAAGGGATGTTGAATTTTATCAAAAGCCTTTTCTGCATCTGTGAAGATAATCATGTGGTTTTTGTCTTTGGTTTTGGTTATGTGATGTATTGTGTTCATTGATTTGCAAATGTTGAACCAGCCTTGTGTCCTTGGGATGAAGCTGACTTGGTGGTGGATAAGCTGTTTGATGTGCTGCTGGAATCGGTTTGCCGGTATTTTATTGAGGATTTTTGCATTGATGTTCCTCAGGGATGTTGGTCTGGAGTTTTCTTTTTTTGTTGTGTCTCTTCCCAGTTTTTGGTATCAGGATGATGCTCGCTTCATAAAATGACTTAGGAAAGAATTTCCCCTTTTCATTTGTTTGGAATAGTTTTAGAAGGAATGTTAGCAAGCTCCTCTTTGTACATCTGGTAGAATTCAGCTGTGAATCCACCTGGTCTTGGGCCTTTTTTGATCAGTAGGCTATTAATTACTGCCTCAATTTCAGAACTTGTTATTGGTCTATTCTGGACTTCAACTTCTTCCTGAGTTAGTCTTGGGAAGGTGTACCTGTTCAGGAATTTGTTCATTTCTTCTAGATTTTCTAGTTTATGTGCATAGAGGTGTTTATAGTATTCTCTGATGGTAGTTTGTATTTCTGTGGAGTTTACCATTTTTGATTGTGTCTATTTGATTCTTCTCTCATTTTTTCTTTATTAGTCTAGCTAGTGGTCTGTTGATTTTGTTACTTTTTTCAAAACACCAGCTCCTGGATTCATTGATTTTTTGGAGAGTTTTTATTTCTGCATCTCCTTCAGTTCTGCTCTGATCTTAGTTATATGTTTTCTTTTGCTCCTTTTGAATTTGTTTACTCTTGCCTTTCCAGCTCTTTTAATTGTGATGTTAGGGTGTCAGTTTTAGATCTTTCCCACTTTCTGATGTGGGCATTTAGTGCTATAAATTTCTCTCTTAACACTGCTTTAGTTGTGGCCCAGAGATTCTGGTACACTGTATCTTTGTTCTCATTGGTTTCAAGGAATTTCTTGACTTCCGTCTTAATTTTGTTGTTTATCCAGGAGTCATTCAAGAGCAGGTTGTTCAATTTCCATTTGATGGTGTGGCTTTGAGTGAATTTCTTAATCTTGAGTTCTAATTTGCTTGTGCTGCCATCTAAGAGACTGTTATGATTTTAGTTCTTCTGCATTTGCTGAGGAGTGTTTTACTTCTGATTACGCGATCAATTTTAACGTGCCAGGTGGTACTGAAAAGAATGTATACTCTGTTGTTTTGGGGTGGAGAGCTCTGTAGGTATCTATCAGGTCTGCTTGATCCAGAGCTGAGTTCAGGTCCTGAATATCTTTGTTAGAATTCTGTCTCAGTGATCTGTCTAATATTGTCAGTGAGGTATTAAAGTCTTCCACTATTATTGTGTGGGAGTCGAAGTCTCTTTGTGACTCTTTGCTTTATGAATCTGGGTGCTCCTGTATTGGGTGCATATATATTTTAGTATAGTTAGCTCTTCTTGCTTAATTGAACCCTTTACCATTATGTAATGCCCTTCTTTGTCTTTTCTGATCTTTTTGGTTTAAAGTCTGTTTTGTCAGAGACTAGGATTGCAACCCCTTCTTCTCTCTGATTTCTATTTGCTTGGTAAATTTTCCTCCATCCCTTTATTTTGAGCCTGTGTGTCTTTGCATGTGAGATGGCTCTTTTCAAGACGGCATAGTGATGGGTCTTGGCCCTTTATCCAGCTTGCCTTTCCGTGTCTTTTAATTGAGGCATTAAGCCCATTTACATTTAAGGTTAGTATTGTTATGTGTGAATTTGATCCTGTCATCATGATGCTAGCTGGTCATTTTGCAGAATTGTGTATGTGGTTGCTTCATAGTGTTACTTGTCTGTGTATTTCAGTGTGTTTTTGTAGTGACTGGTAAAAATTTTTTCTTTCAATTTTCACTGCTGCTTTCAGGAGCTCTTATAAGCCAGGCCCAAGGGTGACAAATTCCCTCAGGATTTGCTTGTTTGTAAAGGATCTTATTTCTCTTTCGCTTATGAAGCTTAGTTTGACCAGACATGAAGTTCTAGGCTGGAAATTATTTTCTTCAAGAATGTGAATACTGGCCCCAATCTCTTCTGGCTTGTAGGGTTTCCACTGAGAGGTCCACTGTTAGTCTTGTGGCGTTCCCTTTGTAGATGACCTGGACTTTCTCTCTGGCTGTCCTTAACATTTTTTCTTTCATTTCAACCTTGGAGAATCTGATCATTATGTGTCCTGGGATTGATCTTCTAATGGAGTATCCTACTGAAGTTCTCTGAATTTCTTGAATTTAAATGTTGGCCTGTCTTGCTAGGTTAGGGAAGTTCTCCTGGATGATATCCTGAAGTATGTTTTCCAACTTGATTCCATTCTCCGCATCTCTTTGAGGTACCCCAATCAGTCATAGGTTCTATCTCTTTACGTAATCCCATATTTCTTGGAGGTTTTGTTTACTCTTTTTTATTCTTTTATCTCTATTGTTTTCTGCCTGTCTTATTTCATAAAGATAGTCTTCAAGCTCTGAGATTCTCTCCCCCAGTTTTCTTCATTTTTCTCAGGAGGTATTTTAACAAAATTTAAAGAAATTACCACACTGTTTACAATTACTGTGTATATTTGTGTTTATGTGTGTACATGTGTGTATGGTTCCATATGAAATTTAAAGTAGTTTTTTTCCAATTCTGTGAAGAAAGTCAGTGGTAGCTTGATGGGGATAGCATTGAATCTATAAATTACCTTGGGCACTATGGTCATTTTCACGATATTGATTCTTCCTATCTATGAGCATGGAATATTCTTCCATTTGTTTGTGTCCTCTTTTATTTCGTTGAGCAGTGGTTTGTAGTTCTCCTTGAAGAGGTCCTTCACATCCCTTTAAGTTGGATTCCTAGGTATTTTATTGTCTTTGCAGTAATTGTGAATGGGAATTAATGCATCATTTTGCTCTCTGTTTGTCTGTTCCTGGTGTATAGGGATGCTTGTGATTTTTGAACATTGATTTTGCATCCTGAGACTTTGCTGAAGTTGCTTATCAGCTTAAGGGGATTTTAGGTTGAGACGATGGGGTTTTCTAAATATACAGTCATGTCATCTGCAAACAAACAATTTGACTTCCACTTTTCCTAATTGAATACCCTTTGTTTCTTTCCCTTGCCTGATTGACCTGACCAGAACTTTGAATACTATGGTGAATAGGAGTGGTGAGTGAGGGCATCCTTGTCTTGTGCCAGTTTTCAAAGGGAATGCTTCCAGTTTTTGACCATTCAATATGATATTGGCTATGGGTTTGTCATAAATAGCTCTTCGTATTTTGAGATACATTCCATCAATACCTATTTTATTGAGAGTTTTTAGCATGAAGGGCTGTTGAATTTTGTCAAAGGCCTTTTCTGCATCTATTTAGGTAATCGTGGGTTTTGTCATTGGTTCTGTTTATGTAATGGATTACCTTGATTGATTTGTGTATATTGAACCAGGCTTGCATCCCAGGGAAGAAGCTAACTTGATCGTGGTGGATAAGCTATTTGATGTGCTGTTGGATTTGGTTTGCTAGTATTTCATGGAGGATTTTTGCATTGGTGTTCATCAGGGATATTTGCCTAAAATCCTCTTTTTTTGTTGTTGTGTCTCTGCCAGGCTTTGGTATCAGGATGATGCTGGCCTTATAAAATGAGGGAGGATTCCCTCTTTTCCTGTTGATTGGAATAGTTTCAGAAGGAATGGTACCAGCTCCTCTTTGTACTTCTGGTAGAATCTGGGTGTGAATCCGTCTGGTCCTGGACTTTTTTTTTGGTTGGTAGGCTATTAATTATTGCCTCAATTTCAAAACCTGGTATTAGTCTATTCAGAGATTCAACTTCTTCCTGGGTTAGTCTTGGGAGGGTTTATGTGTCCAGGAATATATCCATTTCTTCTAGATTTTCTAGTTTATTTGTGTAGAGGTGCTTATAGTATTCTCTGATGGTAGTTTGTATTTCTGTGGGATCAGTGGTGGTATCCCCTTCATCATTTTTTATTGGATCTCTTTGATTCTCCTCTCTTTTCTTCTTAATCTTTTTAGGAGTCTATCTATCTATTTTGTTGATCTTTTCAAAAAACCCACTCCTGGATTCATTGATTTTTTGAAGGGATTTTGGGTCTGTATCTCCTTCAGTTCTGCTCTGATCTTAGTTATTTCTTGCCTTCTGCTAGTTTTTGAAGTTGTTTGCTCTTCTCCTTCTCTAGTTGTTTTAATTGTGATGTTAGGGTGTCGATTTTAGATCTTTCCTGCTTTCTCTCATTGGCATTTAGTGCTGTAAATTTCCTTCTACACATTGCTTTAAATGTGTCCCAGAGATTCTGGTATGTTGTGTCTTTGTTCTCATTGGTTTCAAATAACTTACTTATTTCTGCCTTAATTTTGTTATTTATCCAGTAGTCATTCAGGAGTAGGTTATTCAGTTTCCATGCAGTTGTGTGATTTTGAGTACGTTTCTTAATCCTGAGTTCTAATTTGTTTGCACTGTGGTCTGAGACACAGTTTGTTGTGATTTCTGTTCTTTTTCATTTGCTGAGGAGTATTTTACTTCCAATTTTAGAGTAAGTGTGATGTGGTACTGAGAAAAATGTATATTCTGTTGATTTGGGGTGTAGAGTTCTGTAGATGTCTATTAGGTCTGCTTGGTCCAGAGCTGAGTTCAAGTCCTGGATATCCTTGTCAATTTTCTCTCTCGTTGATCTGTCTAATATTGAAAGTGGGGTGTTAAAGTCTGCCATTATTATTGTGTGGGAGTCTTAAGTCTCTTTGTAGGTCTCTAAGAACATGGTTTATGAATCTGGGTGCTCCTGCATTGGGTGCATATATATTTAGGAGAGTTAGCTCTTCTTGTTGAATTGATCCCTTTACCATTATGTAATGGCCTTCTTTGTCTCTTTTGATCCTTGTTTGATCTTTGTTGGTTTAAAGTTTCTTTTATTAGAGACCAGGATTGCAACCCCTGCTTTTTCTTTTTCTTTCTATTTGTTTGGTAGTTTTTCCTCCATCCCTTTATTTTGAGCCTATGTATGTCTTTGTATGTGACATGGGTCTCCTGAATACAGCACACTGACGGGTCTTGACTCTTTATCCAATTTGCCAGTCTCTGTCTTTTAATTGGGGCATTTAGCCCATTTACATTTAGGTTAATATTGTGATGTTTGAATTTGACCCTGTCATCGTGATGCTAGCTTGTTATTTTGCCCATTATTTTATGCAGTTTTTTCATAGCATTGATGGTCTTTACAATTTGGCACATTTTTGCAGTGGCTGCTACTGGTTTTTCCTTTCCATGTTTAGTGCTTCCTTCAGGAGCTCTTGTAAGATTATCAATTGATCTCAATTGATAATTATGGCTGTTCCATTCCATATACTATTTACTTATAGAAATATGGTTGGTAGTATTTTAAAAAATAAGTGCCATTGCTGATTATGCAATATATATATGCAACAAAACTACAATTTACCCCCAAACATGTAAAAAAAAAAAAAATTAAAGAAAAAAACAAGAAAGAATAATTATGCATATGAACATTGTCAATGGCCACAGCTTTAACCACTGGCTGCTTTTCACTATCATTTTAATTCCCACATTTAAATATTCATCTTTAGGTAATAATTTTTTTGGTAACTAGATCCTTAAAATTAACCCATCGTTTACATTATCGAGAAAAAGGATAGCAATGACTAGAAATAAGTCGAAAAGTGACAGGGACAGAAGAATGGAAATGGTCCTATGGAAGATAAACTTTTCAGTCTGTAATAATTGGTATGGAAAGAAACCAAATGCATACTAACCTGCTTTTGAACTTGCGGCTACAGTGGTCAATTATTTTACAAGCCAATTTTAGACACTTAGCAAAGCTTCACTTAAGCCAATTTTGTCGGTTTACGCTCAATATAAAGTTAATTTTTAAAGGGTTGATTTGGGCAGCTAAGCAGATTCAGCTATAGCATCTGACATCTGCTGCTTAGCAAATAATAATATTAGCAAAGGAATAAAAATTTCCACAACAAGAGAGTAGACAGTTTAGTAAATCATTGGAACACTTTAATCATAACTCTTTTCTCATATTAAAAAAACAAAAGAAAGGAAAAGAAAACAAACAGGAAGATCTCTGCAGGAGAGTGAGACTTCCAAATGAAGTAAATTTGACTATCTGGATAGAAGACAAATTTTTATTTATTGGGGAAAACTACTCACATTTAAGTAATAGATTTCAGTTTATTTTCTATTCTTTTTAATGAAATGTGATTTTGTCTCTGCAAGTTGATATCCAAGGCTAAGGGTAAATGTCTCCATTCTTTCCTTTCTTTTAAGTTTTATTTCTGTCAGCTTATAGGGAATGCATATCATAGCAACACCAACGTTTAGGCAAGAGAAAAGTCGTAGTTTCTCTAAGTAATATTACTTTACCAGGAATGAGATAAAACTGTTTTGAGACCAAAGAGGAAACACACCAAAAAGCAACAGAACGAATGTGAGTAAAAAGCATCTGCCCATACCCGTACTTTCTGTACAGGGAATCTTAGTAATTTAAATCTGGAACCATAAAGTTGATATATTTTTAGCAACCTTTATAACATGGCCTCCACGCTATAAAATATTGTGCTAAAGGACTTGCATTACTGTTTTCAGTGCTACTTAAATTGTTGTGTATGTTACATTTATATAAAATAGTTGAAGACAAGATAGATGCCTCAGTCAGTCCAGGCTACTATAGTAAAATACAATAGATAAGGTGGCTTAAACAATAAACATTTATTTCTCATAACTCTGGAGGTTAAGTCTAGGATCAAGGTGCCACCAGATCCAATATCTGATGAGGGCACTCTTTCTCGTTTGTAATGGATTTATTTTTTCCTACATACTTTTACGGTGGGCAGAGAGAGGGAGAAAACAAACTCTCGTCTGTATCTTCTTATAAGGGCACTAACTCCTTTCATGAGAGCTCCACCATAATGACTTAAATAACTCCCAAAGTCCCCATTTCCACTACACTGGAGGTTAGGATTTCATTATGTAAATGTTGAATAGACAACAACATTGAACCCATAACAATATATTAATAAGCATTAAACATCTATGATATATTCAAAATCATCAAAGTGGTGTTATGAGATAACGATGTAAAAAAAAAAAAAAGAAGAAGAAAAAATAAAAAACAGTCACGCTTTCCTGGTGTGAGTAAATAGAGTTGAGCTTTCAGGTTCATGGTTTTCAATTAAAATGTTTTTCAAAGGGACGAAACTGTCTACTTCAATAGAAACATGGAAAAAAAAAATGAATCACCATGGCAAATGTTTTCCTATCCTTGAAGAAAAATACATCTTTTTTTTTTCCTTTTTTTTTGAGATGGAGTTTCACTCTTGTTGCCCAGCCTTGAGTGCAATGGCATCATCTCAGCTCATCACAACCTCCACCTCCTGGGTTCAAGTGATTCTCGTGCCTCAGCCCCCCGAGTAGCTGGGATTACAGACATGTACCACCATGTCTGGCTAATTTTTGTATTATTAGTGGAGACGGGGTTTCTCCATGTTGGTTAGGCTGGTCTTGAACTTCTGACCTCAAGTTATCTGCCCACCTTGGCTTCCCAAACTGCTGGGATTATAGGTGTGAGTCATGATGCCCAGCTTATTTCTGAGGAATCTTAACAATATGTCACTTTACATGAATAAAATCAAAAGTTAATAGATTTGCTTTTGTAGAACCATGTATAGAATAAAAAATACTTTATGAATTATAGTTCATGATTACTCTCAATATGAATAATATTTTAAAATGCATTATAAAAACAATAATTAAAATAATTATCTGAAATTTGAAAACTATCCCTGAATTAAAAATGCAAATAATTTGCGATAGACACAATTTTAAAATAAGTGTGTTTGCCTTTGTAATTATTTTCCTCCACCTTTGTATAAAATGCCCTTATGTGGTCAAATGAAATTATAATTTTCTTTCAAATAAAACTCATGAGCAGTCATTTAATCTATTTTCTAGATAATTGGCTAATTATGTGTTTCTCTCTCCATCTCATTTTTCTCTCCATTTATTATGGCAGAATGGTTACATAGCATAGAGGTGGTCCCAGAAAAGTAACTTCCATCACACATGAATCTCCATTTCTCTAGAAAATTCCCATGGATTACCCTTTCTAACTCACCCCACAGCCCTTATCACTTAGAATGAACCTCTTTCATGGAACAGTTCTTTACATCTCTGCCTACTGTAAAATGTTCTTATAGTTGAATATGCATATAATGATGAAGTTGAAAGGCAAACAGTGTAGTATAATTATGTCAGGAAGCATGAAACTTTCCAAAGTTCATGAGACTATAAATGTGTAAAGATAATGAAATTTCGGAATCTCATCCTCTATTTACATGCTTCTTTAAAACTTATTTTTTCAGGAATTCATCTGCCAATCCTTTCTTGCCTACCCTTTCACATTGTCCTCTCATGTATCTCTCACGTATTTGAAGTCTTACCATAGAATAGTAACTTGGGAGTAAAAATTTCTGGCATAACAAAGGGACTTTTCAAAATATAGTACTTAACTGATGAAATCTCTCTTATTAAAATAAAAGCTATATAGGCCAAACAAGCATAGGAAAAAAATGTTCGACATCACTAATCATTAGAGAAATGCAAATCAAAACCACAATGAGATACTGTCTCACACCAGTCAGAAAGGCTATGATTAAAAAGTCAAAAATTAACAAAAGCCAGCAAGGTTGCAGAGAAAAAGGAATACTTGTACGCTCCTGGTGAAACTGTAAATTAGTTAAGCCATTGTGGAAAGCAGTGTGGCAATTCCTCAAAGAATTTGAAACAGAATTACCATTTGAGCTAACAATCCCATTACTGGTTATATACTCAAAAGAATATAAATTGCCCTACCTTAAAGACACATGCACGTGCATGTTCATTGCAGCACTCTTGACAATAGCAATGACATGGAATCAACCTCGATGCCCATCAATGGTAGACTACATAAAGAAAATGTGGTACACATACATCATGGAGTCATACACAGCCATAAAGAAGAATGAGATCATGTCCTTTGCAGCAACACAAATGGAGCTGGAGTCTATTATACTTAGCAAACTAACAGAGGAACAGAGAGACAAATCCTGCCTGTTCTCTCTTATAAGTGGGAGCTAAACAACATGAACACATGGACACAAAGAGGGAAACAACTGACACTGGGGCCCACTTTAGGGTGGAGGTAGGAGGAGGAACAGGATCAGAAAAAAAATACCTATTAGTCATTATGCTTATTACCTGGGTGACAAAATAATCTGTACACCAAACCCCAGTGACACACAATTTACCTATATAACAAACATGCACATGTAACTTTGAACCTAAAAGTTATAATAAAAATGTTATATAGACCATAAATTTTATTGTTAATTAATACATATCAAAATTTATATACAGTTTTTAGATAATACTGTACTGATAATTTTATTAAAAATGTAAACTGAGAAGCAACTATTTAAAACTTAATCACTCAAAAATCAGAAAATTTTCAGTACTCTTTGCCTCTTCCCTGTCACTAACTCCACCTACCAAAATGTAAGCCCTATCTTGATTTTCAAAACCAAAGATGAGTTTTTTCTGTCTTGATATACATTCATATAGAACATATTCTTGGGTCTAGGTCTTTCATAAATATTATCCTCATAAGACTATTCCATATTATTCTATATACTTATTCTAATTATTAAATAATATTCTATTACATAACAAAATGCTATTCTGAAGTTGATGAGCATTGAGCTGATATACAGTTTCTCATTTTAATGTATAATGTACATTTCTTCTTATAAAAGTTTTAAACACATTTGTGTTATTTACCTGGAAATAAAATTGCTGAGTTATAGAATATTCATATGGTTACTTTTTCAAAGGTATTCTACGAAATTTCATTACCAACAGTAATTATGATATTTTAAGCAGTTTGAGACTTCCTAAACATTTTGTTGTGTGTATTTTTCATATATTAGCCATTCTGGTGCTTATATAGTGACATTTGAAAGTAATGTAACGGAGTATCTCAGGCTTGAAATTAATTTTGAATTTTTTTCTTTCCATCCAAATCTCAGAATTACAGCCTTGTACTTTCATTTTTATTTTTATTTTTAGGTAGAGTCTGGCTTTATCACCCAGGCTGGAGTGCAATGGCATGATCTCAGCTCACTGCAACTCCATCTCCTGAGCTCAGACAGTTCTCTTGCCTTAGCCTCCTGAAGAGCTTGGATTACAGGCTCGCACCACTACATCCTGCTATTTTTTTATATTTTTAGTGTAGACGTGGTTTCACCATGTTGTCCAGGCTGATCTCGAACTCCTGACCTCAGATGATCTGCCTGCCTGAGCCTCCCAAAGTGCTGGGATAACAGGCATGAGCCACCACACCTGGCCCAAAACTTTCTGTTTATATCCCTTTCCCACCAGGACTTTCCATGCACAGCACTCTCTTATCTAATTATGTGCTTGCTTAGAAATTCTAGGGACAATTTAAAACTATACTATAAAGCTCCAATAACCAAAACAGCGTGGTACTGCTACAAAAACAGACACATATATCAAGAAAACGGAATAGAAAACTTAAAAATAAAGTTACATACCTACAACTATCGGATCTTGTACAAGGCAGACAAAAACATGCAATGGAGAAAGGATTCTTTATTCAATAGATGGTGCTTGTATAATTGTTTAGCCATATGCCAAAGACTGAAGTTGGATACCTACCTTTCACCATGTACAAAAAATTAACTCAAAATATATCAAAGATTTAAATGAAAAACCTCAAACTATAAAAATGTTAGGCAGCAACTTTGAAAATACTCTTCTTGATATCAACCTTGCAATAAATTTGAGGGTAAATCTGCAAAACCAATTGTAACAAAAACAAAACAAAAACAAAAGCAGACAAGTGGGACCTAATTAAACTAATTACTAATGAAATTACTAATTAGTTAATTAAAGAGATTCTGCATAGCAAAAGAAGCTATCAACAGAGCAAACAGACAGCCTATGTAATGGGAGAAGATATTCACAAACAATACATCCAACAAAATCCTAATAACCTGAATCTATTGGGAACTTAAATCAACAAGCCAAAAAATAAAAATAAAAATAGAAAAAACTCAATCAGAAAAATGGGCAAAAAAAATATGATCAGAAACTTCTCAAAAGAAGACATACAAGTAGCTAACAAATGACAAAATGCTCAGCATCACGAATCATGCAAGAAATGCAAATCAAAACCACAACGGGATACCATTGCACACCAGTCAGAATAGGTACTATTAAAAAGTCAATAAACAGATGCTGGGGAGAGTGTGGAAAAAAGGGAAAACTTATACACTGTTGGTAGGAATGTAAATTAGTACAGCCACTGTGAAAAGCAGTCTGGAGATTTCTCAAAAACCTTAAAACAGAGCTACCATTTGACCCAGCAATTTAATTACTGAGTATGTACCCAAAGGCAAATAAATGATTCTTTCAAAAGGACAAATGCATATGTATGGTCACTGCTGTGCTATTCATGATAGCAAAGACATGGAACCAACCCAGGTGCACATTAATGGTAGACTGGATAAAGAAAATGTGGTACATATACACCATGAATTCTATGCAGTCATAAAAAATAGAATCGTGTCCCTTGCAGCAACATGGATGCAGTGGGAGGTAATAAGCTTAAGTGAATTAATGCAGGAACAGAAAAACAAATACTGGATGTTCTCACTTATAAGTGGCAGCTAGATATTGAGCACACGTGAATATAAATGTTGGAATAATAGACAATGAAGACTACTGGAACAGGGAGGGCGAGAGAGGGCTGGGTTGAAAAACTAACTATTGAGTCCTATGCTCATTGCCTGAGTGATGGGATCATCATCCCAAATTTCAGCATCACCCAATATCCTCATGTAACAAACCCGCATATATACCCCATGTATCTAAAAGTTGAATTTTTTAAAAAATTACATTTTACTCCGTAAATATACATACTTATTATATGTTAATTACAAATAATTTTTAAAAATTCCCCGTTCCCAAAAGAAAGAAGTTCCAGGGGCCAATTTGAATCAAATCAGCGATAGACATCAAGCTGCCAAATCCCCTGCTTAGTCCACCACTACTGGGCCAAAGTCAGCATGATACAAACCCAACCTCCAGACAGGTGGTTACCCAAGATAACCTTCAAAACAAGATACAGAGACCTGCACCCTCTTGCACCACCCCACACCAAATTTTACTTCCTAAACCTCTTCACTCAGCCGAGAAGGCTGACATGGTTCCTTTGAAGCTTAAGTTCATCCATTCTCCCATCTGCCAGCATTTGGTTGATAAAAGCTGCTTTTCTTTACCACACCTAGCTTCTCATGTTTTGACTCTGAGCACCAAATAGCTGGACTTGAGTCGGTTACGTTAAGTGCAATAATCTTTTTTTTTTCAAATAATATATCTTTTATTTTAAAAATGTTCTTATGGTGTTGCACTGTATTGTCTTTAATTGTATTGTCTTGTCTTGTCTTGTCTTGTATTATATTTCACTGTATTGTACTGGTGTTGGTGGAAATTTTTGGTCCTCTTGTCTGGCTGTGCCCCAGTTCTGTGGAATGTTTTGTAGTAGACACAGTATCAGGCATCCCTGTCTCATGCAGAACTGAGTTAACTTTTTCACACTTTACTATTATTTGTCATCTTTGTACTTTGTTGTAGTTTTCTGAACTTTATTATTGGTTTATTTTTATCAATACATAATAGTTATACATATTTTTGAAGTACATGTGATACTGCTGGTGATGTTCCTGGTGCTAGTGATGATCCTGATGCTGGATATTTGGTTTTGGTTTTCTGTGGGGAAGTGAAGCCAGATTACTAGCATTCTGCCATTTTGGTGACATCACTCCACTGAGGTATTACTCTTTTTTCTTTTCTTTTCTTTTTCTTTTTCTTTTCTTTTCTTTTCTTTCTTTCTTTTTTTTTTTTTTTTTTTTGAGACAGGGTCTAACTCTGTTGATCTAACTGGAGTGCAGTAGCACAATCACGGCTCACATCAGCCACAACATCCTGGAATTCAGCAATCCTCCTAGCTCAGCAACTTGTGTAACTGGGATTAGAGGTGCACACCACTACACCTGGATAATTCTTGTAATTTTTGTAGAGAATGGATTTCACCATGTTATCCAGGCTGGATTTGAACTCCTGGGTTCAAGCGATCTACCTGCCTCAGTCTTCCAAAGTGCTGGGGTTACAGGCTTCAGTCACCACACCTGGCCAGTAGTACTCTTTATTTTAATAAAAAGGTCATTCTCTATTTCTGCTTTACTAAAAGTGAATGTTATGAGTACACTTATTATTTATTAAGAGAGTTTTATTTATCTATTGAAATGATATGACCTTTGATTTTTGTTAATGCTATGAATTATATTGAATGTTTGCAGATGCTAACTTACTATTGCATCTGTGAATTAACCTCCTTTGGTTGATGAATTTATCCCTTTCCTTATTGCCTAATTTCTTTTGCTAATATTTCATCAATGATTATTAAATCTATGTTTAGGACAGTGGTGCTTCTGCATTTTTCTCTTCTTGTAATAAATTTATCTTGTGTTGGTATCAATGCTACTGTGGCCTCATGAAAATAATTATTATTTCTTCTTTCATTTTCCATTATCTGAATGGTTATGTATAAATTTGATATGAATTTCTTAAGTGTTTGGAAGAATATGAGGAATCTATATGAGTCTAAGCATATGGGTTTATTTTTATAGAATTTTAAATAATCAATTTTAATTTTGTAACAGATATCAGACTTTCAGAATACCTATTGCTTCCTTTATTTGTTTTGGTACATTGTGTTTCTCAAAAACTACCACCTTCACAAAAATTGTCAAATTAATTGACATAAAGTTGTTCCCACTAACACCCATCTTTTGAAAACCTGTTCATGTTTCCTCTAGACCAACAAGAAATGTTAATAGTAAAGTTGGATCATAAGTACTAAAAGTAATGTTGGGTCATAAAAATCATTTTTAGAAACAAAAATGATAAAATATTCGTAACATACTTTTTAAGTGAATAGTGCTTTAAAATTTTAATTAGACTATATATGCAGAAAAAGAAAAAAATATAGTGACACATACACAGGCAAAGGGCACACACTAAAGTCATAACAAAGCTACCCCTGGATAATGGGAAGACAAAAATGCATATCACTTTGTTATTACAGGTTTGTTTTTCTACATTTTACATGGTTACCATAAACATAAATTGTTTTCATAATGAGAGTAAGGATTCAAATTAAAAAGCAATGGGAGGCCATCGTTTTGTCAGAATCAGTTTCAAAATGAATTCAATTTATAAATAATATTTATGATTATGTAAATAAATGTAGTAATGTGTATTCCAAGGACTTCCTAAATGTGTAAGCACACCAACTTTTATTTCAATATTTGTTTTCAGAAGAATAAAACAATGTTTCTCTAAATCTTTTTCTACTTTTTCTGTAATGTTTACTTTTATTAGAAAATAAATTTGATGCCATTTATTTATAATGATGTGCCAAATGCAGGTTTGTTATTTCTCACAATTATAATTTAGTGTCATAATTTAACAGGATATAAAATTGGAAAACATTATAGAAAAACTACTTTTTGTTTTTGATTGTGAACATCTCTACTGACATAGAAGGCATGGCAACATGATCAATCAGTTGCACAATTAGGCCCTAGGTAAGTAATAATAGGAGATAGACGTGGCATCAAGAGGAGAGTTACGCATACTTCTGAGTCTAATTTAGTCCTCTGCAAAAATATTAACATGTTATGTGATGGTCCCTAATATCACTGAGGTTCAGTAATTAATTAGAAGGACTCACAGCACTCAAAAGTTGTTATATTCAAGGTTACGGTTTATCATAGCAAAATTATACAAATCAAAATCAGCAGAGGGAAAGTGCATAGGGCAAAATCTGAAGGAAACCAGGTTCATATTCTTTCCCAGTGGAGCAGCATAGGACCCACTTAATTTTTCCAGTAAACAGTGTGACAAAGTGCATAAAGTGTTGTCTCTAAGGAAATATAATCAGAGAGTAAATATCCAAGGTTTGCACAGAGCTGTTGCTGTAAGCACCCTCTATCTTGTGGTCAACCTACAGAGCAGGATAGATAAGCACCCAAAATTTGGTTTGGATATCAAGGCTGACGAGGAATCATTTACCCACCAAGTTTCTAGACATCAGCCAAGGGCCAATCTGACCAACAGACTAGAAGGGCTCACAGCACCCAAAAGTTGTTACCCTCAAAGTTATGGTTTATCATAGCAGAATTATACATATAAAAATTACCAGAAGAAAAGTGCATTGAGCAAAATCTGGAGGAAAGAAAGTACATAAATCGAAGAGTTGCTTAGGATAAAAGTCTGAGCCAACAGTGTAAACTCATTTTTTTTTTTTTTTCACAGGTGTACACTGAAGTTTAGATTGATTACTTGGCCACTTGGAGAGCATAAGATTTTTTTTAGTGAGGCATTAGAATTTGTTTCCTAGACTTGTACTCCTTATGTAACCTGCAGATAATAGGATATATTCAAATAGAGATATTAATATATAATATTCAAATAATGTGTTTTACAAAATATCTTGTCTGTCCAGAGTCTGGGTTTTTATCTGAGTCGTCAGCTTTGAACTTTTTCTTCTAACTCTTTGTGTAGTGTGAATTGATGAGGTGATCTTATGGGGAACAGATCTACTGTACTGCCAAGGTATAGTGTCTTAACAACAAAGCAATGAATGTGTAAAATAGATTTTTGCCTTATTGCCTTCTCTGCCCTGAGTGGTTTGTAGTTTGTATCTGTAGTTGTTTTCATTTATAATCTAATTCTTTTGGAGAGCCTTTGCCTAAAAAGTTACTATTTCTATATCTATGGTTACAGATATTTATATATTTATATTAGTTCCCAAATATTTTAGTTTGTCTTTTTGATGAGAAATCAATTAATAAACATTTTGGAACAAACCTTGTACAATATGAAAATAGAGTTTAGTTGACTTACATCTATCTGTCTGGTAAGTATTATCAGTATGCTTTCAAGGTTGTTAACACTTTTCCATTTGAAGGTGATAGTTTTAAAATTTAATTATATTTAGATATAGGAAGAATCAAGTTATTTTTGTTGAAGCATAGTTATGATTCTTTTAATGAATAGGAGCTTGAATAAATATGCAAGGAATGGCACATTTATTAAAGTAATTATATTTTGAATACTTAGCTACAAATTTTATACCTCCTGGCTGAGGAGTAAAATTGAAATAGCAAACATACTATAATGCAATTTACAATATAATTAGTTGTCAGTGGCATTATGTGTTTCATGTAACTCCATTATTAAAACATTTACAATTTACACAATCAGACAAATAATTTAAGGAGTTTGAGATAGAAGAGTTTTTTTCCTACTTACAATAAAAGGCTATTTACAAGCAGAAGTAATGGCCAGTTTTAGATGCAGGGACAGGTTAAGCACCATAAACCAGTTTGAGATGTTTAACCCAAATAAAGTGGAAAAACATATTTTTATTGTATTTATTGACTGTTTTTGAAACAGAGTCTTGCTCTGTCACCAGGCTGGAGTACAATAGTGTGATCTCGTCTCATTGCCTCCTTTGTCTTCCCAGTTCAAGCAATTCTCCCAACTCTGCCTCATAAGTAGCTGGGACCACAGCTACTTGCCTGGCTAAATTTATGTATTTTTAGTAGAAACGAGGTTTTACCATGTTGGGCAGGCTGGTCTCAAACTCCTGACCTCGAGTGATCCACCTGCCTTGGCCTCCCAAAGTTTTGGGATTACAGGCATGAGTCACTGCCCCCTGCCAGAAATACATATTTTTAGTATTAAAGTGTGTTTCTGTTTTTTTTTTTTTATGTGAAGGATTCTCAACAAAATGATAAAATGAAATGTTTTTATGGTTTTACCATGTAAACACAAATACATTTTATATTAATCATGAAATGATATATTTAACTTACCAGTTAGAAATACCATACAAAAGTTATTTTGCTTTTATTCTGAGTTTTAGTATTCAGAACACATTTTAGAAATAATCTTTATTACATCTTTACTGTATATGTTGCAGGAATATCACCTGAATCTGGGCTATTATCAGTGCTAGGGTCCAGACATATTTAGGAACACTGGAAAATAAACTCTATAGGTTCAATAGAAACCTCTTTACAGAGAAGCAGAGGCCCTTCTTACAAGAAAACTCATTCAAAGGGAAAACTAGACCGGCTTCTAAAAGCTAAGTTCATTAAGAGACTCTTCAATTTTGGATGAGAGGAATTCTGATTAGAGCCAGGTGTCTTCCATTGGATTTATATAAATTTCCTGACACAGTCTGAGGTCAGATTGAGGTTGAAATTATGGGATCTCTTTTAAATTTATGAAAAACACAAGTTAAGGCATATTTTTCCCATTGCCTGGAGAATTTTATAATTTAGTGTAATTTCAAAAAAGAGTTAACTGTGAGTGGGTTTGGGGGTTAGGATTACAGAAGGAAATACAATTTCCATGCACAGAAGCGGTAAATAAGGGAACTATAATGGTGCGTTTTTTGTTAAAAGCACAACTGAAATACCCCAAGCTTCTCACAGAAACAATTCTGTAATACTTTACAGGGCTCTGGGGTCTTTGTAAAGAGGAGCCAGTAATAAAGGAGACTATTTCAGTTAATTTGTTGTCATCATTATTGTGTCTTGAAAGGGCCACTCTGTGCCTCCAGTTACCAGTGTCACATTGTTGTCAATTTAGAATGATAATCTTTCATTCCTCCTTGGTGCAGCTATGTTTGATGGCAGGGCTGATTTAGCACTGGGTGAAACTCGAGATATGTTTTGTACCTCCTCTGCCTTTTCTTAGAAAAAAATCAGATTAAAATTCAGGAATGCCTTAAATAACAATAAAATCTAGAAGTTTTGTAGGTTTTTAGTTTTTATTTTAGATTTTTTGGACCCAACAGAGTACTTTTCACATCTCTTCTTGTAAGTAGTATTTAATCACCTGTTTTATCTACAAAAATTCTTTACCTAGAGTGGGCATCTACATACTATGGCCTATAGACCAAATTCAGTCCACGGCCTGTTTATTTTTTTAATTAATTAATTATTATTATTTTTTACCCACTAGCTAAGTATTGCTTAACATTTTTTTAAATGGGTTGTTAAAGGAGAAGTAGGGGGAAGAGAGGGAGAAATGAGACTGTATATAGAATGCAGAGCCTGAAATATTTACTTCTTGACTCTTTACAAAAAGTAAAAATAAAAATTGTTGATCTTTGCAGCACAGCAGCACTTTCAATATTACTTTCAACAATCACAGAAATATTTTATATCACAGATATCCAAGACAATATTCACTCTTACAGGAGTAATTATTTAACACTTAAGTTATGGCTAGTATTACAGAAGAAGTGACTTTTCTTGCTGTTTCATTTAAAATAAGTTACATATAAGTGTAAACACCACACGTGACTGGTGGCTACCATACAGTGCAGTAGAGAAGAATGAATGCTACTAAAAGGTAGAGTCTATTGAATATTCTAAAACATTGAATATTAAATTTTAATGTGCATATAAGCTGCCTGGGATCTTTGAAAAACCAGAATTTGGGTTTGGTAGATCTCAAATGAGGTCTGAGGTTCTGTGTTTCTTAGAAGTTCTCAGGTAATATTGCTAAATGCTGGTGGTCAGTATGATGGTGTCAAGTATCATGGCGATCATACTTTAAGAAGAAAGGCAGAATATCTTGAGAATAGCAGGTAACAAATTACAATGTCAATTCCAGGAATTCTTAAAAGATGAATAAAAATTTCATGACCATAGGTGATTTATGACCGTATATATAAACTCAGGTCTGTCTTAGCACTAGCTCCTAAACTGTCTGTCACCCCACCAATTGCTGTCAAAAGGTAAGAAACCTGAGAGTGTATTAGACCCCAAGTTATTTTCTTGTATTTTATTTTTTGTTATTGTTGTTTTTGAGACAGAGTCTCACTCTGTCCCCTAGGCTGGAGTGCAATGGAGCAGTCTCAGCTTACTGCAACCTTCGCCTCCTGGGTTCCAGTGATCCTCCTGCCTCAGCCTCCCGAGTAGCTGGGACTACAGGTGTGTACCACCACACCCAGCTAATTTTTGTATTATTAGTAGAGACAGGGTTTCACTATGTTGGCTAGGCTGGTCTCGAACTCCTGACCTGGTCATCCGCCCATCTGGGCTTCCCAAAGTGCTGGGATTACAGGCATAAGCCACCATGCCCAGCCGGACCTCAAGTTGTTTTCCAGGAATTATTCTGGGTATGTGTTTGTGCACATGTTTGTGGTTGGAAATGTTAAAACTGGTCACTAATTGAGTACTATTATAATGAACAATTATGGTAGACTATGCCATATAACATGAGCTCTAAAAGAAATCTAACTTAATATAGCCTGCATTTGTAAGGAATAAGGATACTTAAAATAATAAATTCTAAGAGATGGTGATTAACAGCATGAATTCTAGAACCAAATTACCTAGACTCCAACCCAGGCACTACCATTAACGAACCTTGTAAATTTGGATATATTACTCTATCTGTGCTACAGCATCATTTTTTGAAAGGAGGAGAAATATATATATATATATGTGTGTGTCTGTGTGTGTCTGTGTGTGTGTGTATATATATAAATATATATATATATACACACACATATATATGGCTGTAATGGGAATTACGAGTTAAAAAAGTACAAAGATTTGTGCCAATAAATATTTGTTAGTTATTATTGGGCAATAAATATTTATGTTACCTAAGTATAGAAATTATCCAAAGGTATTAGAGTAAGAGATGTTTACATATAAGAATAAATGTTTAGGAGTACAGGTAAAATGCATGTATGTGACCCAAATATGTGAATGTAATATAAAACAGAATTGGAAAGATTGTATTAATATAATGGTATTAGATTGAATTATAATTATATTTCAACATATAGAGAAAAGTGACTTAAAAGCATTGTATGTTAGTTTTTAATAATTGCAAAGGTTAGAAATTTCTTTTCCATTATCTATTTAATAGTTGCTTTCATGGATGACAATCTTAGGAATGTAGGCATTTTCTTATCTCATGCCATTCTTAGAAGTATCCTGTAGATAGCAATGCTCTTACAACCAAGGAGCCATAGGTGCATCAACAATATTTTATACAAAATTGGAGACTTTTGAGATTCAAAATTATACCTATGTAGACAATTATAGATAGTAATGAAGAATACCTATTATTCACAATTTAGGACAAAAGTGTTAATGAGAGTTACATGTGAAAACCTTTGTCTTTCTTTTTCCTTCCTTCCTTCCTTCCTTCCTTCCTTCCTTCCTTCCTTCCTTCCTCCCTCCCTCCCTGCCTCCCTCCCTCCCTCCCTTCTTCCCTTCCTTCCTTCCTTCCTTTCCTTCCTTCCTTCTTCCCTTCCTTCCTTCCTTCTTCCTCCCTCCCTCTTTCTCTTTCTCTCTTTCTCTTCTCTTTCTTTCCTTCCTTCCTTCCTTCCTTCCTTCCTTCCTTCCTTCCTTCCTTCCTTCCTTCCTTCCATTTCTTGGTAATGATTCTAAAAGATGCACTTACAAAAAATAAAGAAAAATAGAGTATGGCTAATGGATATAAATTAGTGTACTAAGGAAAAGTTGAAATTGTCAGTTTATTAAAAAATTACTATTTTTCTTAGAGAAAGAAGTCATGTGAAAGCAATGGTAGTTCGATTTTAACATAAGAAATTAAACCCTGATTTCCTTTTCCTAAGCAAAATTGGGGTGAAAATACCTACCCAAGTAAATTTTTATGAAAATCAAATGGTAAAATTTGTACAAAACACTTACAAGGTACAAATGATTATTTGTTGTGAGAAAACCATCATACCTGAACTTGTACTCTTTAATTGTATCTAATAAAGAAAAAAGTAATAGGTTCATATTCAGTGACTCTCAAATTAAGGATAAACTTGCTTGAGTGGAAATATTAAGAAGAAAATTACAGGTTTTGTACAAGAGAACATTTGCTGAATTTAGATATAGACAAAGTTGAAGGAGCCTCACTGAGAAATAGCTACTTCCAGTTTAGATGTATTGAAACAGAGGTCAGATAGCAAGTTGCCAGTGATGAAGTTTAGATTATTATGGATACTAAGATCTCTTCTAATTCTTCTGTTTGCTAAGTTTATGTGGAATTAATTGGTTCTATCTTAATATTCAAAATGGATTCCACGAAAATAAATCTTCACTAAAAGCAAAACATTTTAGCCTCTTAAAAAACACTGGGTAAATTTCCAGAAAAAAAAAAATGTACAAAAACGCCAGTCATATAAATTACCAGAGAACTCAAGAGCTTCCACAGACAACTTGAATATATTGCACTCCAAGTAATGGCAAAGAAAGATTCTATCTTTCTCTATTTATGGCATAATACAGATAAAATTATTTCTCCCCTACACCCAGACAATGAGAAAGAGCAAGAGAAAGAGAGAGAAACCGGTCTACAGTATCAAAGTGGTGTTTGTTGATTGTTTTCTATGTCTTTTGTATAAATATGGTCAAAACTCTCAGTGATCAGTTGAAAACTTGTTTTGAAAATTTTTGAAAGGCAAAACTCTTTCAAGCACATTAGGAGTTTAAGAAAATCAAATAATAGTAACAAGAGAAAGAGGTATAATTGAAAAAGCATAATCACAACTAATGAGGACACTCTAGACTACCCAGGACCATTAGCTGTAATACCTTTCACACACAAAAGCAAAATTGTATTACTCCATGGATTCTTTCTCCTTAAAATTGTATCTTATGACTATGTGCAAAAAATAGAAGGAGGGAAATGTTTCTTTCCTCAATAACTCTGAAACTGGACATCTTTGTGTTAGCAGTAAATGCAAGAAAATAGGGGAAGAACAAATTATCTTTGGTGAAATTAGAGCTTTCAAGAGACAATGCACAGCAAAATGGGAAAACTGAACTTTAACTTTAGCAGTCAATTCCCATAAGGAACTTATTAAATATTTCTTATTAAATATTTCTCTGTACAAGATATTTTGAATGGTGCTCATGTGGATATAAACAACATAGCACAGTGTTTTCTGCTGGTATGTTTACAGTAAAATTGGAAATGAGTAAGTAAATATACCTACTCTGATAGGTACATTTTTAAAGTTAATTCTAATTAAATCTCATAAAGTAGGGGTTACTAATTCAGTACTACAAATAAAAAAAATGAGGTGCAAAACTTGTTCTTTATCTAGATCTTTAGTGAGCAGGAAGGCCTCAAGCATCCCTGAGAAGCTTGTCATTCATGTGTCTCTTTCTCTTATTTTGCTGGTCTCCTGCTCCATTATTCTTCCTCTGGATGGGCAACTGAATTTATATGACAAAAGTGCCTATTCAGATTTCATGAGTTTACAAGTTAAATATCCAAAGGACATGGGAAAAGTGATTCTAATATCAATTGAAAGTTCTGTGGAAAGAAGTTCTGATTATTGATTTAAAATTTAATAGGTAGCCACTAATTTAGAATAGGTAGCCACTCCTTGTCCAGTTACGTGCAACTGACGGATTGAGTAGAATCTCTCTGCAAATAAAGTGTTCTGATCCTACCACCATACAAATGTTAGAAACTGAACTCATACTCACTCTTTGAGGGAACTTCTGATAATTATGCCTGAGAATTTTATTATATATATATATTTAGTAAATAAGTAACTATTAGTAACTAAGTAACTATCATTTCATTGTAAGTAGAGTCAAGTGATCAATTAAATTTTCGCTTTTCATATTTTAGCTATGTTGCCTCCAACCATCAATAAGTGATAACAAACAAAGGGTATTTCAAGTTAGTTTTGTATAATCATAGATTCCCATGGGGAAGCCAGAGTTCTTGCACCTTTTTTTCTGTAATATGATTTCATTGAACCCTTTCTTCCTTGTAGCTCATTCTCTTCACATAATTTCCATCTGTGTCATCAGTTTATTTTCTTTCTCTTAAGATTAAAAACTGTTTTAATAATAGGCTCCCAATTCCTCACAGCAACACACATAAAATAAAGAGAAAAGAGGATGTGAAGCAATCCCTAATGAAACAAAACATGTATTTGTGTTTATCTTTTCATCACAATCTGTTGAGAGGCTGGTTGAATTAAAGTGTTCATTGGGGGAGGGGAAAGCTGCATTTTAGGCATTTTTCTTGATATTAACATTTAACATTTAGTTTCACTTCATTCTTTAAATATGTATAATTCCTGTGGATATAAAGACATTGGATTTCATTTCATAGGTTTCTATTAGGAGGCCAATTTGCAAATGTAACCAATAAGCATTCAAATGATTGCTGAGACACTGAATTTTTTTAAAGTAATCATGTATGTAGAGGAATTCTAATTTTTTTCTGTAGTTAGAATAGCTCTCCACAATATTAACTAACGAATGAACTAACTAACTAACTAAATAAACAAATAAATAAAACAACCATTCAGTGGTTTAACAGAACAGAAATTTACTTCTCATCCATTTAGCTGATATATGTAAGCATTCCTATCTAACGTGGGATTGTTTGCTCTCTATGCTGATTCAGGAACCCAGTTGCTTCCAGAGTATAGTTCTACAATCCCCTCGATATTTATAATTCTCTGCCCTCAGTTCTCAACAGGGAAAAGGAGATGCCTCCCTGGTCAACCTTCCTGGAAAGGATGCCTACCATTTCTGCTTAGATTTTGTTGGAGAGAAATCACACTACCATCAAAGACAATGGGTCAAACAGATATGCCCTCCTTAGCTGAGAAGCCAGCTTCCTAATGACAGCCATGTAATGTGAAAGGGAAAAACATACTGTTACTGAGGAACTTATCAGCTATGTCACGTCTTCCACACAAATACTCAGGAAAGTTAAAAGAAAATCTCACCTTGGACACAGTTGATGTACCTCAGTCTTGTACAAAACTTAGAACTCCCTAAGTCTGAAATATGACTTGAAACCCTTTCTGAGGTGAGGTTGTAATACAGTGAGGATGATAATATATAGTATATTAGGATTAACTTACTCCTGCATTGTTCTGGACCATAGACTGCCACACACACTCAGATGCACATGATTGACACATATATCTTCATTTCGCTATTACTTGTGGTGAACTAATACAGGATTTACTATAAAGGTATAATAATGCAGTAACAATATACTAATAAATCAATGCAGTTAATATACAAGTGCTGCTTATAAGTTACTTTACATTCATCAAAGCCACAGAATTTGCAAATGAAATAATCTATTACATAGTCTACAGCTTGTGAAACTAAAATTATTTAAATGTAACTGCAAATTCATTAACATTTCATTTAAACAAGCATTATTTCATATATAATAACATATAGAGATCTTCTTTGCTCAATTCTATATGAACACATTTCTACTCTGACTTTATAATTTTAATGTTCTGATGTTTTTATATTTATTTTGTATATATTTGTTCTTATACCTTGCCTTGTTATTACTATGTTTACTATTGTTGAATTTACTAAATATTTTGACTGAGCTTATTTCAATAGAAATAATTTTAGTTAATTGCAACCCACTAAGATTTTGGCTTCCAAACTATAGTATGGAAAATGGTAAATAGACTGCTAGGGAGTGACATAGTAAAAACTCATTAAAAATGCTAATTAGCAAGCTGAATCGTTCTGACATACCCACTTCACTAATCCACTAGATAAATACATCATAAAAATGAGACCATATTGCAAGTGAGCAAATATCGAAAGGAAGGCCTTTTTGAATTTCCAGATTACTTTCAATTAACTGAATGCTGAATAGTCTACAGTATGAAATGCTGTGTTATCAGAATTTTAATAGAAGTCCCTAAATGAGCCTTAGAGTCTAATCATACTATTTCCTTAACTTATTTAGCGCATTCTTGATGAATCCTATGTTCACTCACACTCTTCCCCTTCCCCTCTTTTACCACTTAACCAGTTTTACAGATTTTGGTACATTTATAATAACCTTTTTCACTTTTCATCTTTTACTACATTTATATACAAATATTATCAATTCTACTAGATAGAAAGCTCTGTGAAGTCAATGATTAAATTCTGTCTTCTTAGTCACCCATTAATGCCTTGTGGAGTTTAAGTTTTTATAGATACAGTACTATAGTATGTACACCGTGAGTGCTGAGTTTGTATAGATAGTGTACTAGGCCGTGGAAAACTGGCTTCAGAAGTTGGAGATGGTATCTGACTAACAGTCTAGTTAAAAACAGCTCTTTCCTTTTATTTTCATTACTTCTCTATGTATGAATGTGTGTGTGTGTGTAATTATATTCTTCTAAAATACAATAAGTAGACTTCTTTATATTTAGTTAAAAACATTGATACAAGTGTTCCTATTTCTCCACATCCTCTCCAGCACCTGTTGTTTCCTGACTTTTTAATGATCGCCATTCTAACTGGTGTGAGATGGTATCTCATTGTGGTTTTGATTTGCATTTCTCTGATGGCCAGTGATGATGAGCATTTTTGCATGTGTCTGTTGGCTGTCTGAATGTCTTCTTTTGAGAAATGTCTGTTCATATCCTTTGCCCACTTTTTGATGGGGTTGTTTGTTTTTTTCTTGTAAATTTGTTTGAGTTCTTTGTAGGTTCTGGATATTAGCCCTTTGTCAGATGAGTAGATTGCAAAAATTTTCTCCCATTCTGTAGGTTGCCTGTTCACTCTGATGGTAGTTTCTTTTGCTGTGCAGAAGCTCTTTAGTTTAATGAGATCCCATTTGTCAATTTTGGCTTTTGCTGCCGTTGCTTTTGGTGTTTTAGACATGAAGTCTTTGCCCATGCCTATGTCCTGAATGGTACTACCTAGGTTTTCCTCTAGGATTTTTATGGTATTAGGTCTAACATTTAAGTCTCTAATCCATCTTGAATTAATTTTCGTATAAGGAGTAAGGAAAGGATCCAGTTTCAGCTTTCTACTTACGGCTAGCCAATTTTCCCAGCACCATTTATTAAATAGGGAATCCTTTCCCCATTTCTTGTTTCTCTCAGGTTTGTCAAAGATCAGATGGCTGTAGATGTGTGGTATTATTTCTGAGGACTCTGTTCTGTTCCATTGGTCTATATCTCTGTTTTGGTACCAGTACCATGGAGAAATAGGAACACTTTTACACTGTTGGTGGGATTGTAAACTAGTTCAACCATTATGGAAAACAGTATGGCGATTCCTCAAGGATCTAGAACTAGATGTACCATATGACCCAGCCATCCCATTACTGGGTATATACCCAAAGGATTATAAATTATGCTGCTATAAAGACACATGCACACATATGTTTATTGCGGCACTATTCACAATAGCAAAGACTTGGAATCAACCCAAATGTCCATCAGTGACAGATTGGATTAAGAAAATGTGGCACATATACACCATGGAATACTATGCAGCCATCAAAAAGGATGAGTTTGTGTCCTTTGTAGGGACATGGATGCAGCTGGAAACCATCATTCTTAGCAAACTATCACAAGAACAGAAAACCAAACACCGCATGTTCTCACTCATAGGTGGGAACTGAACAATGAGATCACTCGGACTCAGGAAGGGGAACATCACACACCGGGGCCTATCATGGGGAGGGGGGAGGGGGGAGGGATTGCATTGGGAGTTATACCTGATGTAAATGACGAGTTGATGGGTGCAGCACACCAACAAGGCACAAGTATACATATGTAACAAACCTGCACGTTATGCACATGTACCCTACAACTTAAAGTATAATAATAATAAATAAATTAAAAAAAAAACATTGATACAAAGTGGGGATTACGTGTTCCTTAAAATCTAGTTTTAATAAACCTCAAGGACTCACTGATCCACATTTCTTTTTATGCATGATGCTTTAAATTACCAATGCATGTTATAAAGACTGATTTTGGATGCTTTCTAGCTCTTCCTTAAATGGAAATTCCAATTTTTTATTTTTTCAGAGACATGAATTTCTCTTAGGTTTTCACCACTTTAACATATTTTTCAAAGTGTTCTCTACTGACTATTCTGATCTGTACTCTGTACTTTAATGATCTTCGTATGCACGTTTGCTTATATCAGTTTCTTATTTCTAACTTTGTTGATTTGTCACTTCTGCCTTCCCTTTATTTACTTGATTAGTTAGAACTTATAAGAAGTTTTTCTACTTTGTTGGTTTTCCCCCCAAAACTTCAGTTTCAGCTTGCTTGTTTATTCTTCTCTCTCTCACTACCTTTATCTCTCCCTCCTCTGCTTCATATTCCTATTCATATATTTATTTTTCTTTACATTTTCTTTTAGTTTATGTTGTCATTTTGACTAATACTTTTTATATACTTATTTCTAAATGAATACTTTAAAGTCTAGGACATTGTACTGAATATGTTTTGGTTTGCTACACGCCACAGTTCTGATTTGCATTACTGCATTTGGAGGCTAAATATCTTATAGTTCTAATTTGTTAGAGGGCTAACATTTCTTCTGTGTTTAAGGTTCCACAGGAAATATCTTTCATGATAAGAAAAATTCATAAAATTTTCCCTTCACTTTCCTTACTCATCTCTCCCTTGGAGGCTGAGTGTGATCACTGATTGCTCTCTGATATCTACTGGTCCAGTTTTCCTGATAGTAATTTATTAATCTATAAGAATCCTGAAGGCTTGTCACGGTGGCTCACGCCTGTAATCCCAGCACTTTGGAAGGCCAAGGCGGGTGGATCACAAGGTCAGGAGATGGAGACCATCCTGGCCAACATGGTGAAACCCCATCTCTACTAACAATACAAAAATCTTCTGGGTGTGGCGGCATGTGCCTGCAGTCCCAGCTACTAGGGAGGCTGAGGCAAGAGAATTGCTTGAACCAGGGAGTCGGAGATTGTTGACTCTTTCCTAAACTGATATGAAGCAATAATCCTAGTTAGGTAAGAATACGCTGCTCTCCTCAATATTTTCCAGGTTGAGAATCTCATTGTTTAGGCTGGAAAGATGGCAATTCATAGCTCATTAGTCTTTTGGCTATAAATGTAAATCCATATTATATAAATGCATTTGTCAGTGTTAAAGCATGCATCATAGTTTTAATGATCTGTCTGTCCCATTTTATTTTTTAATTTGCTTGTATTCTAGCAGGTGTCTTAGAAGGCTCCTGCTGCTATAACAAAATACCTGAGACACAGCAACTTATCAACAACAGAAATCCATTTTCTCAGAGTTGTAGAGGTTGGGAAGTACAAATTCAAAGTGCTGGCAGATTCAGTGTCTGGTGAAGTTTTGATCTTTGCTTCCAAGATGGAACTTAACGGTTGCTGTTCTCTCAGATGTCGAAAAGTGGAAGGGGCAAAAGGGTCTTGCCACTTGCCTCAAGCCCTGATAATAATCACCACCTAAAAGTCCCAAGTCTTAATACTATCACATTGAGTCTGACACTCCAACATATGAATTGTGAGCAGACACATACATTCGAACCATAGCAGGAGGGGAAGAAAAATATATAACAGAATAGTACCTTAAAATTTTAACTTTTTAGTGAATTGGTCTGAAACCTTGAAGAAGAAAAATAAACAACAGACATGGAGCAATCTAAAGCCGTTCGAGTGACTGGCTTCAAATTTTAATTTTAGTAAATACAGTCCAGGCAAGGTTTTGACAGCAGCTTTTCACTGAAGACTACTCTTGTTTTATCTCAATCATAGAGTTTAGTAGTGAAAAGACTGATGCTTAATAGGTCACTGGCAAGCCTCGTAACTAAAACTATGATATCCTTTGCAACTGACCATTATCATTTATGTAAGTTTATTTTTACTAACCTGGCATGGCAGAAACAATGATATATAGAGAAGAAAAGAGTCTTTTAGAATACTAGTATTTTATATACTGAGGATGTGTTGAAATTTAGCCTAATTGTTTAAGAAGGTCTGAAGACCTAAATTTACACTGAAAAGAACTAAGTTCCAAACGGACTGCAGGACAAGCTGTGTGCACTTTTTGCTGTGCAGTATTGAATGACATGCCTTAAACTTCCTTCCATTGAGTTTTGTTCTGTTTTCAGATCATGAGGGAAATTGTAGATGGGTTTATCACTACTATTCATGTAAACTACCCCTGGACATACTTAGACATTGGAATCTAATTAAAAGAAGTCCCAACATTGTTACACTCTGCTAACTACAGAATCTTTGTGTGAAATTTTATATTTAACAAATTCACTACTCATTAATTTGTAGCACTCCAGTCTACGAACAGCACCTGCTGGATTTCAATTATATTCTCTCTAAAAATTCCAACTTCAGTCCCACCAGAACAACCACCCATTGGTCTGACCACCTTTCTCTGACTTTTTTTTACCCAACTCAAGTCCTTTCATCTTCTTTACTCTGCCTAAATTCATGTTTTGTCATAATCATTAATCTGCAGACATGTTCAATTCCTTTTCCCTTCCTTGCTGTTTTACTTGCTTACCAGGAGCAAAACCCTACTTAAATACAATTCTTTACATTTTCATGCAACTGAAGAAACTGGACAAAAATACTTTTCTGACTGCTCTCATGAAATTCTTGACCATGTACCTCAGGTAGGTTCTTACTGAACAGAAATCATGAAGCATTATTCAATTCTAAATAACCATTTCACATTTTTTCTAATCTTCTCATGTATCAAATACATTCTCCAATTATATTATGTACTGTTGCACTGGACACTTTAAAGCAATCGGAAGAAAATTTCACAATGAATTTTTGTGTAGTCACTGTCAGTACTAAAATATATATCTTTAAGGTTTCACAATCTATCGTCAAACACAGTCTAATGCTTAACCAATCTGTCTTCAAACATATTCTAATGCTTAACCAACAGATAAAAATGTTACAAGGGAAAACTTTTAATACGTTTTCTCTTTTCTGGCATACTTCTAAAGTCGCTTATTTGATTTCTGTATATATAATATAAATCCCAGATCATATCAAAAATTATTTTTAAAATATCTTTTCTTTTGCATGTATATCATCATTACTCTTTTCCCCCAGTTTTTGTAAAAGCCTGTTTCTATCGGATAGCATTTCTCTGGTTTAAAAGAAAAATATTAAAAAACATGTTTTTATATTTTTTCCCACTGCCTGGCTAATTTTTTGTACTTTTGGTAGAGATGGGGTTTGCCATGTTGGCCAGGCTGGTCTCGAACTCCTGGCCTCCAGTGATTTGCCCACCTTGGCCTCCCAAAGTGCTAGGATTATAGGCATGAGCCACCATGCTCACCCTGATACTTGAGATTGTTACACACCTAAAAATATTTTTATATCTTTAGGAGTTGTAGGTGCTTATTTGAATTCACAAGACAGTCAACTGGCATGGAGCACTTGAGATTAATGGTTGTGTTCTGTGAGAGATGCCATTAGCCTTTAGAAACCCAGATATCTAATGAGGGATTCTTCCAGAGAAATTTCCATGGGTATTTCTGTAGTTCATAAATGCACAGCAGGGTTTCATCTCTGTGAAACATTTTTGCTTTCAACTGTAACAGGTTTCTACTAAATAGATTTGATACTTAGAATTCTGCCTTCTACATGCATCTGAATCAATAGCCACCCACCCACCCTGCTTGATTTGTCCAGTTTCTTTTACTAGCAACTGCTGATTAAGAGGACCTATGTATGGTTTCAAGGATGTTACAGAGCTGAAAGAAATCCAAGCCTTTTTTTTTTTTTTTTTTTTTTTTTTTTGAGACAGATCTCACTCTGTCACCTAGGCTGGAGTGCAGTGGCGCAACCTTGGCTCACTGCAACCTCTGCCTCTGGGGTTCAAGCGATTATCCTGCCTCAGCCTCCTGGCTAGCTGGGACTACAGACGCCTGCCACCACGCCTGGCTAATTTTTTGTATTTTCAGTAGAGACAAGGTTTCACTGTGTTAGCCAGGATGGTCTCATTCTCATGACCTTGTGATCCACCTGCCTTGGCCTCCTAAAGTGTTAGAATTACAGGCGTGAGCCAGGGCACCCAGATATATATTTTTTAAGATAGGGTTTTGCTCTGTTGCCCCCAGGTTGGGGTGCCATGGCGCAACCAGAACTCACTGCCTGAGCCCGCCTCCTGGGCTCAGGTGGTCCTCCCACCTCAGTCTAGAGTAGCTGGGTCTACAGGTGCACGCCAACACATCCGGCTAACTGTTTTTGTATTTTTTGTGGAGACGGTTTCACCATGTTGCCTAGGCTGGTCTGGTCTCAAACTCCTTAGCTCAAGTAATCTGCCCGCCTCGGCCTCCTGAAGTGCTGGGATTATAGGTGTGAGACACGGCACCTGGCCAAGACTTAAGTTTTTAAAAAAGAAAAAGTATCAGGATTTAAGGGAAGAAGGAGTATGTGGCTTATTCAGTTTCCTTTTCTGCTGCTTGGATGGGAAGCTGTCCCTTTTTCAGGGCCCTGCATGACACAATCCTAAATTCCCAGGCCCCGCTTCCTTGGTTGGTCTGTTGGAGGCTCCCTGGGCTTGTGTGGCTCTAAAAATAGTTATGAGTCCCCTTTAAACTAATGTTCATAATTGACTCATATGTTTAAAACATTTTAATTTGGCCAGGTGTGGTGGCTCAGCACTTTGGGAGGCCAAAGCAGGTGGATCACCTGAGGTCAGGAGTTAAGAGACCAGCCTGGCCAACATGGGGAAACTCTGTCTCTACTAAAAATACAAAAATCAGCTGGGTGTGGTGGTGGGCACCTGTAGTCCCAGCTACTCGGGAGGCAGGAGAATCACTTGAACCCGGGAGGCAGAGGTTGCAGTAAGCCAAGATTGCACCACTGCACTCCAGCCTGGGTGACAGAGTGAGACTGTCTCAAAAAAAAAAAAAAAAAAAAAAAAAAAAACCAAACAAAACTTTAATTTACAAATTAAATTACAAATGGGAACATAAGATTTTGTTTAGACTTAGGTGAGTAGCGATAACAGTAAACTTAAATTACATAACTTTTTGCAACTACAAATCCTGTAATACACTGTATAGTAACAAGTGTTGGCATTATCAGTTGAACTGTAAATATAAAATGTTTTTTCCAATTAAAAAATAAAATTAAAAGAAAAAGTTTTTTTAAGGTCACAGGCATGAAAAGAACAAGGTGAACAGGGAGTAGTGGGGGATGTCCTAGTCATCAATGATCACTTATCAGCAACTCTTGATGCACTATTCATCTTATGACAGAAGTCAGACTTCAGAAGCCTTACCATGCCCTGGATAAGGTGGCTTCATGGGTGACACTACCATTTTAAGTATACGAGGGGCCATGGGCCATGGATCTGGGCTAGGCTGCATCTTCCTGCTGCACACCTCACTTTTTTCTCCTTCATTCCTTCTTCTACCCCCTCACTACAGTCACCCATTTCACTCTCCATGGAGGAAAGGAGGAGGGAACAGAATCATTGGGTGAACAAAATTCAGTCCCACCTCCAGCCCAGCCCTAAGGATTGCATGAAAGTCTGACTAGCACCTACCACTCTTGTCTGTTTCACTGCCTCCTTCATAAATCTGGCTTCTTTCCTGAGCCTTGAAACAAACTTCTCTTAAGAATCTTTGCACTTGCTGTTGCTCTGCCATTGAACATGCTTGCTCCACATATCACCTCCTCTAGGTCTCTGCTCAGATGTTACTTTCTCAGTGAGGGCTTCTCAGTCAGAATGGGCCAGGTTATGCTGCATAACAAGTAAGCCCCAAATCTCAAGGGCATTAAACAGCAAAGGGTTACTTCTCAATACCCAGAGATCTGTGTCATACTACAAGTATACACATATATAAGTAGATCTGTTCATCCTCACCCTCACTCCAGAACCCAGACCAACAGAGCAGCTACTATCTCAACATTGCCTAGTGACTGTAGCAGAGGAAAGAGTATGGGGAAGCCAGCAGTGACTGGGAAAGCTCTATTACTTCTGTTCATATTTCACTGGCTAACGTGAAGTCATATGGCCAAGCCTGATTTCAAAAGGATGAGGATGAACGATTATCCTGTAGGGAGAGGCAGAGAATATTGGTGAAGAATAATTCAGTCTACCATACCTTTCCTGGGCACACTGTTTCAAATTGCATTTCTCATATTCACACTAGCCAAGAGTTAGAAGCAACCCAGCTATCAACAGATAAATGGATAAATAAAATGCGGTTGGCAGGCCAGGTGCAGTGGCTCATGTCTATAATCTCAGCACTTTGAGGGGCCAAGGAAAGTGGATCTCTTGAGCCCAGGAGTTCAAGACCAGACTGGGCAACATGGTGAAACCCTGTATCTACTAAAAATATAAAAATTAGCCAGGCGTGGTGACATGCACCTGTAGTCCCAGTTACTCAGGTGGCTGAGGCACAAGAATCTCTTGAATGTGGGAGGTGGAGGTTGCTGTGAGCCAAGATCATCCCCCTGTACTCCAGCCTAGGTGGCAGAGCGAGACTCTGTCTCAAAAATAAAATGTGTAGGTATGTGCACACAATGAAATATTATTCAGCCTTAAAAAGAAAGGATACTCTGACACATGCTACAACATGAATGAACCCTGAGGACATTATGCTAAGTGAAATAAGCCAGTCACAATAGGAAAATACTATATGATTCCACTTAGATGAGATACCTAACGTGGTCAGATTCATAGAGACAGGCTTGGGTGCCGTGGCTCACACCTGTAATTCCAGCACTTTAGGAGGCCAAGGCAGGAGGATCACCTGAAGCCAGGAGTTTGAGACCAACCTGGGCAACATAGCAAGGTCCTGCCTCTACAAAAAAAATAAAGAATTTAGCCGCCATGGTGGTGAATGCCTGTAGTCCCAGATACTTGGGAGACTGAGCTGGGAGGATCACTTGAGTCCAGGAAATCAAGGCAGCAATGGACTGTGATCACGCCACTGCCACTGGACTCCAGCCTGGGTGGCTGCACGAGACCTGTCTCTTAAAAAAAAAGAAAAAAGTCATAGAGATAGAAAGCAAAATGGTGGTTACCAGAAGCTGGGGAGAGGGGAAAAGGTGAAAATGCAGATTTGGTGTTTAATGGATATAGAATTTCAGTTTTACATGATGAGTTCTGGAGACTGGTTGACAACAATACAAATGAACTTAGTACTACAGAACTATATGCTTCAAAATGATTAAGACTTCACGTTATGTGCATTTTATCACAATTTTTAAAAATTACCTTTCTCCCACTACCCTGAGTCTTGGCTATCGCTATCTCCCTTCCCTGCCTTACATTTCTCACAAAGCTAATATCTAGAGTCCCACTCATAGCTTGATTGCCTTTCTTGGGTTTCTCTGTTCTGCTAGTTTAGAAGCCTTAGTAACTTAAGGAGGAATGCTTCTACCAAGGAACGCAATTTTATTATAGCAGAAGTGGAGGCTGGGCACTGTGGCTCACACCCGTAATCCCAGAACTTTGGGAGGCCAAGGTGGACAATCACTTGAGCTCAGGAGTTCAAGACAAGCTTGGGCAACATGGTGAAACCCTGTCTCTACCAAAAAAATACCAAAAAATATAAGGCTGGGCACGGTGACTTGTGCCTGTAATCCCAGCACTTTGGGAGGCTGAGGTGGGCAGATCACTGGAAGTCAGGAGTTTGACACAAGCCTGACCAACATGATGAAACCCCGTCTCTACTAAAAATACAAAAATTAGCCGGGAGTGTTGGAATATGCCTGTAATCTCAGTTTCTTAGGAGGCTGAGGCAGGAGAATCGCTTGAACCCGGGAGGCAGAGGTTGCAGTGAGCTGAGATCACGCCATTGCAATACAGACTGGGCAACAGAGCCAGACCCTATCTCCAAAAAAAAAAAAAAAAAAAAAAAAAAAAAAAAAAAAAAAAAAGGAAGTAGAAGTGAAGACTTTGCTACTATGAACAGGCAAATAAAAGGAAATAAAAGGTAGCTGCAGTGCCGGCTAGGGTGTTTATCAAAGATCACCCTAAGCAACACAGGCAGGGGACATAGTCCAGGGAATCCGCAGGCAAACTTTCTGACACTAAGGGGCAGGTTAGTAGATGACAGCAGCCCAACCCTGGCCACACTACTGAGGTTATACTTTACATGAGTAATAAAAGTTTGGATCACTCTGCCACCTAAACAACCCAATCAGTCAAAGCTTTAGATTAAGGAAAAAACAGATAACCGTGGCCTTGTAACTATTCTAATAAAAGGTCTTGAATGAAAAACAACAAACCTAATACCACCTAAATACACACACACACACACACAATTTGTTTATTATTTATTTATTTATTTTTGAGCTGGAGTCTCGCTTTGTTGCTCAGGCTGGTGTGCAGTGGCTCGATCTCAGCTTCTACAAGCTCCGCCTCCCAGGTTCGTGCCATTCTCCTGCCTCAGCCTCCTGAGTAGCTGGGATTACAGGCACCCAGCACCACACCCGGCTAATTTTTTGTATTTTTAGTAAAGACGGTGTTTCGCCATGTTGGCCAGGCTGGTCTCGAACTCCTGACCTCAAGTGATCCACCTGCCTCGGCCTCCCAAAGTGCTGGGATTACAGGCATGAGCCACTGCACCTGGCCAATTTGTTTATTTTCTAACTTCTCCTCCTCAAGGATTTTTACCTCTCTTGTTACCTGCTGTTTCCCCAGGGCCTAACACAGTGGCATATTTGGCCTAACACAGATACCCAGCATATTTAAAAATTTGGATGTTTTTATTTGATGAGTTTTATTTTCATAGGCATAATAAACCTTTAATACACAATAGACCTGTTTCCTGTATGTTTAGTAATTCCAGAGCCCAGGAACTTGGTACATTTGTGGAATGAATAAACAAATGAATGAATGAAACAAAGGTTAACCACTTCCGAATGAGAAACATAAGCAACAAACGTTAAAAGTATGAGTAGCCAAACTCCTCTCTAGTCCCAACACACATACTACTCGGGGATATTTCCTAAAGACTGACATAGTTCAAGGATTAAAAAAAAGAACTTTATAATAGCAATAAAAGTAAGGAAATCTACACAGTCAAAAGAAAGTGATTTGAGGCCAGATGCAGTGGTTCACGCCTATAATCCCAGCACTTTGGGAGGCTGAGGCATGCAGATCACTTGAGGTCAGGAGTTAGAGACTAACCTGGCCAACATGGAAAAACCCCATCTCTACTAAAAATACAAAAGTTAGCTGGGAGTCGTGGCATATACCTGTAATCCCAGCTACTCAGGAGGCTAAGGCAGGAGACTCTCTTGAACGCAGGAGGTGGAGCTTGCAGATCACACCACTACACTCCAGCCTATGTGACAGGGCAGGGCAATACTCAGAAAGAAAGGAAGAAAGGAAGAAAGGAAGAAAGGAAGGAAGGAAGGAAGGAAGGAAGGAAGGAAGGAAGGAAGGAAGGAAGGAAGGAGAAAAGAAAAGAAGAAAGAAAGAAAGAAAGAAAGAAAGAAAGAAAGAAAGAAGGGAGGGAGGGAGGGAGGGAGGGAGGGAGGGAAGGAGGGAAGGAGGGAAGGAAGGAAGGAAGGAAGGAAGGAAGGAGAGACAGAGAGAGAAAGAAAAAGAAGAAAAAAGAAAGAAAAAGAAAGAAAGAAAAGGTGATTTGAGCAACATAATGCATATAGTGCATCTAGATCTGTACTCTCCAATACAGCAGTCAGCCACTAGCCATGTGTAGCATTGGGAAGTTGGAATGTAGCCAGCCTGAATGGATCCATAAGCAGAAAAACACACCAGATTTCAAAAACTTAGGATGAAAAAATAATATTGTATTAGTCTGTTCTTATGTTGCTATAAATAAATACCCAAGATTGAGTAATTTATAAAGAAAAGAGGTTTAATTGGCTCATAGTTCTGCAGGCTGTACAAGTATGGCACCGGCATCTGCTAGGCTTCTAAGGAGGCCTCAGGAAGCTTTTATGAATGGTGGAAGGTGAAGCTGGAGCAGGCATGTCACACAGCCAAAGTAGGAGCGAGAGAGAGAGTTCTACACACTTAAACAGCCAGATCTCGTGAGAACTCACTCCCTATTTCGAGGACCACACCAAGCCATGAGGGATCCACCCTCATGGCCCAAACACAATACTACCCAGGGATATTTCCTAAAGACTGACATAGTTTAAGGATTTTTAAAAAAACTTTACAATAGCAATAAAAGTAACGAAGTCTACACAGTCAAATGAAAGTGATTTGAGGCTGGATGCGGTCCCAAATTAATTAACTTAATTTTAATTAAATTAACGCCCCCCCCACCAGGCCCCACCTTCCAACACTGGGGATTACATTTCAACATGAGATTTAAGGGGCACAGACATCCAAATGATTTCAAATATTTATCTCAATAATTTAAAAATATCAATTACATGTCAAAATGAAAATATGTTGGATATATTGAGTTAGATAAAACATATTAAAATTAATAGTTTAGGTTTTTATTTTTTCTTCTTTGTTTTATGTTTTAAACTGTAGCTACTAGAACATTTAAAATGACCTGTGTAACTCACATAATATTTTTACTGGAAAATGGCTGGTGTAGACTGTTCTTTTCTTCTTTCTTTTTTTTCTTTTTTTTTTTTTTTTTTAAGGAGACAGGGTCTCACTCTATTACTTAAGCTAGAGTGCAGTGGCATGATCATAGCTCACTGTAGCCTCAAAGTCCTAGGTTCAAGGGATCCTCCCACCTGAGCCTCCTGAGTAGCTAGAACTATAGGCATGCACCACCATGGTGCCTGGCTAATATTTAAATTTTTTGTGTAGAGATGGGGTCTCACTGTGTTGGTCAGGCTGGCCTCAAATTCCTGGGCTTAAGTGATCCTCTGGCCTCAGGCTCCCAAGTAGCTGAGATTACAAGTGGGAGCCACCATGCCTGGCTAGACATTCTTTATAGTTGTGGTTTAAGAAAGCTTTGGTTTCAATAATCTTTCCTGAAGGTTTATGTTGAAGCTCTCAGAAATCAGGTGGCATTCAGATGGCAGCCATGTTGATTTATGCTGTGCTACGATGTCCCTCACTGTTAGAGAAGCACGAGATGTCCATACTGGTTGGTCTGTGTGCTGTATTGTCCTCCTTGGCCAGCTGCCCCTGGAGACCATGACTGCGAAGAAGCAAGGACCAGTCTTCCAAAGTGGCCCAGTTGTCCCTCCCTTTCATACTCAATAATTACGGAGCATCCACCAGCCAAGGCACAGGTTCAGCTCAGTGAAGGATGGCCAAGTTCTTGGAGGCAATGCAGAGTAAAGCCGAATGAGAGGTAAAGCTGGGACTGGGCTCCGGGTGCAGTGGCTCACGCCTGTAATCCCAGCACTTTGGGAGGCCCAGGCAAGCAGATCATGAGGTCAGCAGTTTGAGACCAGTCTGACCAACATGGAGAAACTCTGTCTCTACTAAAACTACAAAAATTAGCTGGGTGTGGTGGTGCGTGCCTGTAATCCCAGCTACTTGGGAGGCTGAGGCAGGAGAATTGCTTGAACCCAGGAGGTGGAAGTTGCAGTGAGCCGAGATCTGGCCACTGCATTCCAACTTGGGCAACAGAGCAAGACTCCAACTCAAAAAAAAAAAAAATTAAAATTAAAAAAAGCTGGGAGTGTGAAGGCAAGTCATCCTCAGACAGACCAGGCCGAGGAAGAAAGCTACTTCAGGGAGGGGAAGCCCAGTGCTAGCTGCAGACATGAGATTGCCCAAGAGCCTAGTGAGAGGTGGTCTGGAAGGTGCAGAGAATCCTTACAAGAGAGGAAGAAATGGGGTAGGCTCTGGAGGGCTTGGGGGCTAGGCTAAGAAGCCAGGTAAACACTTCTGCTAACCTTTTAACTTCAGGCATTCCTTTCTATAAAAGTGTGCTCTTGGCCGGGCGCGGTGGCTCAAGCCTGTAATCCCAGCACTTTGGGAGGCCGAGACGGGCGGATCACTAGGTCAGGAGATCGAGACCATCCTGGCTAACACGGTGAAACCCCGTCTCTACTAAAAAATACAAAAAACTAGCCGGGCGAGGTGGCGGGCGCCTGTAGTCCCAGCTACTCAGGAGGCTGAGACAGGAGAATGGCCCGAACCCGGGAGGCGGAGCTTGCAGTGAGCTGAGATCCGGCCACTGCACTCCAGCCTGGGCGACAGAGTGAGACACCGTCTCAAAAAAAAAAAAAAAAAAAAGTGTGCTCTTACTAGAGGGACTGGTACTCACTAGAGTGACTGGAAAGTTTGCCCAGGACAGTCCTGGTTTAGGCCTGTTGTCTCAGTTAATTATTATTATTATTATTACTATGATTATAGAGGCGGGGTCTCACTACGTTGCCCAGGCGGGTCTTAAATTCCTGGGCTCAAGTGATCCTTCTGCTCCGGCCTCCTAAAATGCTGGGATTACAGGCATGAGCCATCACCCCACCCTCAATGAATTATTAATAGCACCACTTTTCACTTTCTAGAGGGCCCTTGATCACACAATTCATTATATGTATACATGCATGATGACACATTACGCAAACTGGTGCTGGAGGAGTGGGGCTGATATACCTGGGTTAACAGTGGAAAGTTCCTACTACACAGTTATGTCCCGGAGGGCTGATATTTGATGCTGGAAATCATCCCAGTCCATGTTATAAACAATAAGGTGTCTACAGACTTTTGTTTTTGGCTAAACTTCCATGGATTTGTCCTATGACGCTCCAAGCCAATCCTCCTTTCCTTTTCCCTGTTTTCACTACTGGCATTTCTCCCACTTCCTAGCTGTACAAACCTTTTGGTTACTGTTCAGCCAGTGAGCTGGCCCTGATTCACTCCGACCCATCGGCACCTCGCTTGAGTTCTCTTTCTGGTCTAGTCTGGCTTTTCCCTACTGCGTAATAACACCAGGGTTGGAGTTCTAGGGCACCTTACATCCTATCTTATTAATCCCATAAAATTAGTGACAGAAAAACAATAAGCTTAAGCTTCCTTTTTCCTGATAGCAATCCTGCCATCCACGGTTCATATATTTTAGTATTTGTAACTGTTCCTCTAAAGGACAAAACCACATCCTCACAAAGTGAGAGTGTGTGGATATCACGATATTTAATCCAAATTAACATTTCAAAGGGACGGATGGTTTGGTCAGGTGCTTTTGAAACCACAGTTTCTGTGCTTGTTTATATCTGAAAGTTCAAACTGGATGAATCACCCAGAGGGCAAGTGGCATATGCTATCATCCTTCATCCTAATGACAAACCGATGCCACGAGCAGAGGACGGGGTACTCTAAGAGGCCACCACGGAGGAATAAAATGCATGCCGGAAAAAAAAAAAAAAAAAAAAACAAAGACCGGTATGATTAGTAAATAGTTCTAAAAGTAGGTGCCAGGGCAATTTAATAAGACCAATGTTCTGATTTGTAAGCAATCTTCTACTTTGGCATTTTAAATTTTTCTTGAAAAATTCAAATGTTCTAAATACAGAGAACTATAACATCCAAGCTCACACCACCTCAAATTGGCAACTAACACATTGTCCTAGTTGCTTCAAAACGTTCTTTTTATTAAACATTTAAATTAAAGTTGACTGCTTTTTCACAGATATTATAGGTTAGTGCAAAAGTAATTGTGGTTTTGACATTGACCAAAACTACAATTACTTTTGCACCAACCTAATAATTTGATTGCTTCTAGCCCCTCCCCTGCTTTTAAAAAATTAATCTCAGCTCATTGCAATCTCCGCCTCCCGAGTTCAAGTGATTCTTGTGCTTCAGCCACCTGAGTAGCTGGCACCCAGCTAATTTTTGTATTCTTAGTAGAGAGGGGGTTTTGCCATGTTGGCCAGGCTGTTCTCAAGCTCCTGGCCTCAAGTGATCTGCCTGCCTCAGCCTCCCAAAGTGCTGGGGTTATAGGCTTGAGCCACCGTGCCCAGCCCCCAGCCCATTTTTCATCATATAAATATATACACACATACACACACATATATATATGTATCCATATGCAAGAGTGTTGCTTTGTGTGTGGTAGTCATTTTAACTTTCAATGTGCAAAGTTTTGCATTTTGTTTTCAAAATACAAAGTTTTGCATGCTACTTTATGATTGTTTTTACTTTTAGCCCTTGTTGATTATGTAAAACTGCTTTATAGTATTCTAATATAGGAACATGCTACATTATTTTTCATCCATTCTCTTCCTGATAGATAGGTAGGCTGTATTTAATTTTTCACTATCACAAATAAGGCCTCAGTGAGCCTCCTGATACATACCGCCTTGTGCATATGTACCAGGAGGAGACTTTCTCTGGAAATGCATCCAAAAGTAGAATTATGGAATCGAAGGGAATTGGCATTTTCAACTTGACTAGATCCTGCCAAATTGCTCTCCAAAGTGGTTGTACAATAACAATTACACCCCCACCAGCAGTGTTCGGGTTTTCCTGTTTCTCCACATTTTTGCCAAATTCTGATATTGTCAGACATTAAAGTTGTATCTCCAATTTGGGTTTGCATTTCCCTGGCAACTCGTATGGTGGGGATGCTTTTCATACAGTTTCGGGCCACTTGCGTTTCCTTTTCTGTGAACTGCTTATTCATATTCTTCACCATTTTTCTACTTTGTTTTTTCACTATCTCTTTTTATCTTATTTCTTTTTTAATGGCATACAAAACGAATTACAAAGAAAACATTTTTATCTGATTTCTCTTTGATTAATCTCACAATGAGATTATTCCCGTCTTTTTAATGACATACAAAATGAATTACAAAGAAAACATTTTTGTCTGATTTCTCTTTGATTAATGTCACAACTGGATTATTCCCGTCTCTTACATGGAAAGCGATAAAAAGAAGGTGAGGGTGGAACAAGGACCTCCTGAGAAGCCACAGGGTTTGTTTTGTTTTTTCAAGCAAAACAACCCTCACAGCGTCGGCTTATCATTACCAAAAGGTGATACTGTTTTTCTATTCTATTTAATAAGTCATGTACCAAGCTGGATCCAAGAGCATGGAAAATATTCGGCTCTACTGTGTCTTATCTTCCAGATAAGAAAATTGAGACCAAGACTAAGTCTCCAGAATCACTGGGTGAAGGGGTTGGCAATTAGAACACAGAAAAGGTTTATCTGCTCATTAATATTCTTCATTAATATGATCTCATACCAAAATATGCAATAATTAGCAAAAAAGAAAAAGAAAAACCCTAATATGATCTTCACATGGCTATCATTTGACATCACTAGAACCAGTGCTAGTGATGATGGACCAAGCAGGGGAGTTCGAGGGCTTCCCTAAAGGATTCAGATAGTACAAATTTAGGAACTACTGGCTTACAGCATAAAAAGGATTAATAATCCTCTGTCTTCTTTTCCATGAAATTGAGGCTTGCCCTGAGGCTTGTTTTAAAACAGCGTGGTTTTGTATTTTGCTTAGGAATAACCAAGTTAAAGGATCACTTTATAGCTAGAAAAGCCAGGGGGGATTATCTGGGTCAACTCTCCCACTTCCTGGACCTTGCAGCTTGATCTGGAATAAAGCTATGATTCCCCTGATCCCGTGCACATGTGGGGAACAGCTCTCAAGAGGCAAAGCTGTCAGACAAGAGAACGGGGGGGACAATTTCCTTCAGGAGCCATTTGGAGCCAGGAGCGTCACTGAAACACTTAAAACAATCATTCAAGAATGTTTTTCCCCAGCGGTTTTTAACTTTCATTTCACACAGGAGGTTTCAGCAGATTTGTTTCACATCCTTGCCTAGATGGTAAGCAGCACTTGTGAGCAGAGAGGAAAAGAAATTGAGTTGGATCTTGGTTGCTACGGCAACATCGCTATTTTGATTATGACTGTTTACTGCGGCCCAGTTACATTAAATGTGAGCAGCTAATTAAGATGATGCTTCAAACGTCAACCTTATCTGTAAGAAAAATATAAGCACTTTAAAAATGACACCAGAGTGTTGCTTGATGCATATTCAGCAGAGAGATAATTCCCCATTTCCTGGGGAAGCAGAAACATGATCCTTTTTCCTTCAAGAGGAGGCTGTGGGGCCTCCCAAAATCTGTCCAAATCAACAAGTCAGTATTTGGTAGTTTTAAGATTTAAAGAGGAACAGAACAAGATTCCTATCAAAACAGAGCCAGTTTCAGTGTTGACATTTGCAGTAATCCTTTCCCAGAGAAGGCAACATCTGCAACAGATGAGGAAAGTCTGGCGCTTTTCTATATGCCATAGAATTTTTGTTAGATGTGGATTTTTGTAAACAGATTTCACTCCATATCAAGTCAACGTTAAGTATATCTGTGAAGTCAGAGAATGGATTGTAAACAAACACACTAGAATGTACTGATACAGCCGAGCGCTTCCCCTTTAAAGTGATCACCCCAAGGGCTGAGCTCTTATTTGTAAAATGACTTCGCTCAGAACCTGTTGGAGCCCCTTAGGAATCATCTTCACTCCCTCTGGAAGCTCCTTCTGAATGTCCTCATTGCTGACAAATCTCTATCCTCAGGGGACAGAATTTTCTTTTTAGAAACTGTCAAGAGGCATGAGGAGTGAAATCTGTAAATAAGGTAGGTGATCAAGCAGGATAATACAGCCTGGGGTGAAAAGCAAGGTTTGTCTACAAAATAAAATTGATTTTCTTATATTACACATGCTGGTTCTCAAAGCAGTTGTGGCAAAGGTATTCTAACATCAGTTCTGTGCAATGCAGGCAACACAGTTTCACTTTCAAATATGTTACCTTGTAAGGTAGGTTTAAGTTCTGGCCTTTGCAAAAATTCATTGCCATAGATCAGAAATCTGGTTTTATCCTAAGAGAAGAGATGTCTGTGAGCATGGACTTGGGAAGAAGCCTTGAGTTTGAGTCCTAGCAAGCCCTTTACTGGCTATGTGATCCTGGGCAAGTTACTTTACATCTCTGAATCTCCATGTCCTCATCTATAAGATGGGGATAATAACAGCTCCTACCTCATAGGACTCTCGTAAGGATTAAATGATTTATTAGCATAAAGCCCAGCACTTAGTAAGTGCTCCATAAATAAAAGATACTTTATAATTATTACCTTAGTAACAAGAATAGCACCCACAGCAGAGTTGTTACAGTATTAAAGTACTTGTTCTTTAACATCTGGGATTTTTCAAAGTGAATAGTGAATGCTTCTATTAATATATGTCTGGCCGGGCGCGGCAGCTCACGCCTGAAGCTCACCACTTTGGGAGGCCGAGGCAGGTGGATCTCCTGAGGTCAGGAGTTCGAGATCAGCCTGGCCAACATGTTGAAACCCCATCTCTACTAAAAATACAAAAAAAAAAATTAGCCAGGCATGGTGGCGTGCACCTGTAGTCCCAGCTACTTGGGAGACTGAGGCATGAGAATCGTTTGAACCCAGGAGGTGGAGGTTGCAGTGAGCTGAGATCGCACCACTACACTTCAGCTTAGGTGACAGAGTAAGACTCCATCTCAAATATATATATGTCTACTACACAGTGATAGACATTGTATTGAAAGGAAACTCCAGACAAACAAGCATTTATTTGTAACTGGAAGGAACATCAGCCTTACTAATAGCTACTGCCCCATCCTGGCATTAGAGCTGAAGGGATGAATCATAGCGAACATTACCCATCTCACAGCGGGAGGACTATGACTATACAGAGGTCCCTGGTGCACCCTCTGCAAAGTAAACATGATCCCAGTGTGGGCAGAAACAGCAGGTGCCTCAGTGTGTGGGAGTGTCAAACACAGAAGCCCAGGCTGGTGGAGCCCTCCAGCCATCCCCAAACACATCCCTCCAAGGGGGACCAGCACCAGGATGTGGGTGGGACTGAAATGACTCAACCTTCAGAAAGTCTGATGGTGGTAGTGGTTTTTGTAAGTTGATGACAGCTATAAATCAAGCAAAGAGCTTCAGGAAAAGTTTGAGTTAGTAAATACACTGAAGAAGGAGAAACAGGCAGCATTAAATATAAAACAAAAGACTGTGAGAATAGGCGGAGAAGATCTAGGGTTCACAGAATGACTGCTGGTTGAGTCAGAATCGCAGTACTGAATCAAACAGGCAAGACAAGAAGGAAACACAATGAAATCAGTTATAGGAGATCATTCTCAACACCCATACCTCCCATTTACACTTGAGTTTAAGGAGAGCAAAGCTTTGAGCCTTCTCTCCTGAAGCACATAGCATCGGAGAACACAGAAAACTCACAGAAACTGGAAAAAAGCCACAAAATTTAAAATTTGCATAATACAACTTATGCAGAAAAGGAATATAGACAGAAGAGAGTGAAAACTGAGGCTAAGTGACAGAGAAAGACGGGTTTGGGATGCATTTGTGTTGGGAGATTTTCTAATATGAGTTATTAAAGGCTAGAAGTGAGGCACACAGGAATTGAATTTCCACCTTCGCAAGGATACCTCTAGTGTGGTCACGGAAATAGTTACTTATTTTTGACAAAATAATATGGTGGACAAGATATTCTGAAAATCCTTCCTGTTACCAAACATGTAAAAATGCTGGATAAAATATTTTTGAAAAATCTTTTAAAATGAATGACTGAGCTGGTAACAAAGCAAGGAAAGCCCATAGAGACCAAAAGCAAAACGAGAATAGAAGTTCTGAGAGGTCAGCAAACCCTGAGCTGGTGTCTAGACCCAGCACGTCAGCTTCAATGTCCACACAGGTTCAGGACACAAAGCCTAGGGCCATGGCATGGTGGGGGTGCTTAACAAGAAAACACCGCATAAAGCTGAGAGCCCTGAAGTTACGCCCCCAGAGAAAAAGTGAACTAGAAAAAAAAAAAAAAAAACGCTTTGTAAAAGGTTATAGTAAAACAAAACAAACAAAAACTTGTCTTGGCCTTGGCTCTGGGTAGAGAGAGAGAGAAAAAAAAGAAATATCTGCCCCAAGATTTAACCTGATAAAAGAAAATAAAAAGAAAAAAAGAAAAAGACAATTTATCATGAGCCAGAACTCCCATGTGTTTGTGCTCAAATTGGAACTATTTTTGTGGTCTAAAAACCTCCAAGCCAGGTTATTTATTTTAATATGGTTCCAGACTGACATGCCCTCATATGTCTAGTGAAAGCAAGTGTAAACCTTAGAGGGATGTACTTTCAACCAAACATCAAAAGAAACCCTCCACACAGGGTTCTATTGAACATGAGCTCAAAATGCACAGGGGAAAAAAAATCTACCTTTACTGAGTGGGAGTAAGCAAAAAGAGCTGGCAAACAAGACCCACAGAGGCTTCAGATATCGGCGTTAACATAATCAGGGTATAAGGCAAATATGCTTAATATGTTAAAGAAATAAAATAGGAAGTTGAAAGTTTGAGTAAGGAACAAGAAACTACAAGAAATGAACAGGTAAATGAGAAAAACAAACAAAAAGCACAATGGAAAAATGTTAAATTACAGGAAAAGAAAAATTACAGTAATAGGCATTTATACCTCAGCAAATAGGTAAAACAAGACTAGAGTCCAGTGGAAAGATAATTAGAAAATGAAATCAAAGTTGAAGATATTACTTATAATTTAGCATAGAGAGAGAGATGGAGAAAAAAAATAAGAGATATGGAAGTCAAAGTGAGATGGTCCAACATGCATGCAATTGGAATTTCAGAAAGAGCTAACAGAGAGAATGAAGGAAAGGCAATGCACAATGAGACAATGAGTTAATGGGTGAGAATTTCTCCGAACTGATAAAGCACAAACCCTCAAATTTATTAATTGCAATGTTCTGTAAGCAAGAAGGCAATGAAACAAGACCTTCAAAGTTCCAAGAAAATAATTACCAACTTGCGGACGTGCAGTGCAGGCAATGGTGAGGGAGTTAAGACATCAGTCTGGCCAGATCAACCAAAATAATAAATGTCATAGCCAGATTGCCGTTATATCCAAAGCTCATTTTCTTTTTTTTTTTTTTTTTTTTTTTTCAGAGGGAGTCTCGCTCTGTCGCCCAGGCTGGGGTGCAGTGGCCGGATCTCAGCTCACTGCAAGCTCCACCTCCCGGGTTTACGCCATTCTCCTGCCTCAGCCTCCCGAGTAGCTGGGACTACAGGTGCCCGCCACCTCGCCCGGCTAGTTTTTTTTTTTGTATTTTTTAGTAGAGATGGGGTTTCACCGTGTTAGCCAGGATGGTCTCGATCTCCTGACCTCGTGATCCGCCCGTCTCGGCCTCCCAAAGTGCTGGGATTACAGGCTTGAGCCACCGCGCCCGGCCACGCAAAGCTCATTTTCTAAAAGTGTTTGAAATAGACAATATTCATATCACTTAGGCTGATGTACAGTAATTTTATCTGAAGGTAGAGGAAGGAGCTACATAAAATTTCAAGGTTTTCCATTCCTTTGGTGACACACCTGTTTAATTCACCAAGGTAGTCTAGCTATCCTTGAAACAGTATTCCAATGCTAGACTTTGATCTCAAATCACATGTGATCATCTTAAAAGTAGTTCACCTTGGTCAGGCATGGTGGCTCAAGCCTGTAATCCCAGCACTTTGGGAGGCCGAGGAGGGTGGATCACAAGGTCAGGAAATCGAGACCATCCTGGCTAACACGGTGAAACCCCATCTCTACTAAAAATACAAAAAATAAGCCGGGCATGGTGGTGGGCGCCTGTGGTCCCAGCTACTCGGGAGGCTGAGGGAGGAGAATGGCGTGAACCCGGGAGGTGGAGCTTGCAGTGAGCCGAGATGGTGCCACTGCACTCCAGCCTGGGCTACAGAGCAAGACTCCATCTCAAAAAACAAAAAAAGTACAGTTCATTTCCATTCTACATTTTGTTTCTGAAAGTTTCATTCCATAATAAGCTAATTATGCAAAATCATTCAACTTCAAAGTTGTTCTAGCTTGGTTTTATAAAAATTGTAAAGGCTATTAATGTTTTGTAGACAATGTTCTCTTTCTCCAGTCAACTATTTCCATTTGCTTTTTAAGTAACTTTATCTTCCTAACTCAGCTCATGCGTGCTGTTGTAATAGCCTCTGCACTGCAATACTGAGTGTGCAGCCATTGGCCCACAATCGAAAATATCTATCTCTTTTGGAAAAAAGGGAAAATAATTATTTCTACTATTTCATGATATTCACTCTTTGAAGAGATCATGAGGAAGAAGCTGTTTAAGCTTAAGGCAGTTAAATGTTCTTTTAGTCAATAAATTATGCCAATCATAAGATAAACAGAGGCAGAAATTATGAGTCATGGAGTTATTAGATAACATTTACTGCCTTATTAACATTTTAGAATTTTCTGTTATCTAAGGTTCTCCTTAAATTTCATTTCACATATAAATGCATAAACCTAAAAAGGAATACAAATTTGAAGGATACTATGAAGAAGAAAAAGAAACAGAAAAATAACCTAATTACACTGGTCTTTCTGGATGACTAAATTTTTTTGACGTCTAAGTGGCAAAACCTCAAATGTATTTGAAACTTTAGCTCCTAATGGGGCCCCCAAAACATCCATGCACACAATAAATCTTTCATGCAAATTTCTGTTTTTCTATATCTTGATCTAGGTAGCGGTTATGTGGGTATACACTCACATATGTGAAAACTCACCAAACTGTAACACATAAGATTTATGTACTTTAGTATATGTAAATTGTATTCCAATTAAAAATATATTTATGTATGCACATGCACGTGCACACACACACGCGCGCGTGCACACACACACACACTCCCTGTTTTCAATAAGTTATGGATGTGGCATAGAAATTAAGTTTTTTCAAAAAGATTTCTAGATGGTTCTCAAGTCCAGCTAGGTTGGTAACCACTATCCTAAGGCCACTGAAACATGCCTTGAATAGACATTCAGTAAATATTTGTTTCAGTTAATGGATGAATGAATGAATGAATGAATGAACAAACTAATAAATATTTTTTATTTATGGTTGTGGGTGTCCCATTGACTAAAGCCAGAACAATCCCTAAGAATATATATATATATAAAAATAGCAATCCTGATAATGTTCTAAGCACTTTAAATGCCTTACCTTATTACATCTCACAAAAACCCTATTAGGTAAGTTGATTCTTCTGGGTTTTTAGTTACAAACAACATAAATCACTTTGGCTGCTTCAAGCAAAAAGACATATTAGGAAACATAGTTGACATCATTGTTAGGAGGACTAAGAAATGGACTTTAGGCCTAGCTTTTAGGAATTACTCCTCAGGCTGAGTGCAGTGGCTCACATCTGTAATCTCAGCACTTTGGGAGGCCTAGGCAGGTGGCTTGCCTGAGGTTAGGAGTTTCAGACCACCCTGACCAATATGGTGAAACCCCGTCTCTACTAAAAATACAAAAATTAGCCAGGCATGGTGGCATGCATCTGTAGTCCCAGCTACTCAAGAGGCTGAGGCAGGAGAATTACTTGAACCTGGGAGGCGGAGGTTGCAGTGAGCTGAGATCGTAGCCTGGGCAACAGAGTGACACTCCAACACAGAAAAAAAAAAAAAAAAGAGGAATTACTCCTCAAACCACTCAGCAGAACTGAATGGCCAAAGGCGCTGTTGCCTTGATCACTATTAAAAACCTAAAGAATTAGGAAGCTGCTGGTTCAGATGTTGCTCCAAACTAACAATCTGGAAGCTTCCCAATAAAAAAGCTGACTGTTAAATCAGGACACTATCACTACAGTGACTAGTTCCAGAACCATGCTGCCTCTGCCACTATCCATACCAGCAAAAAATGAAGGTCCTATGTCCCATCTCTCATTCCACACAGTCTAGGTCTGAATTCAAAGGTTTATGGAAATGCATTTGGTTAACAAACCCTGAACACTAGCTTCAACGGATTCTGGAAATGGAAAATTTCTACTCTCTGTAAGATTAAAAAAAAAAAAAAAAAAAAAAAAGTCAAGCTAACAGGAGATTAGAATAGGTATTGAATGGACTAATCGATAGATTCACAAATTATGAAACTGAGGCACACAGATTAAGAAACTTGTTCAAAGGCATGCAGTACATATATAGTGTATATAGTTACTATATGCACATGCCAGTGGGCTCACATGCACATGCCACTGCCAGTGGGCTCACAAATTAAATCCAGGTTACCAACCCCAGAATAAGAGAGTCCAGACTCCTCCTCCCTGCAAATTGCAGGAACTGCCCGAGGCTTCACCCCATTCACCCAGGATGCAGCCCAGTTGGAGTTTCTCCAGGGACCCTTTTACACTTGGCTGTCTGATTACCCCCTCTGCAGAAGTACGTCTAACTGCTATTAAAATAAGGGTAAGAACAAAGACCGATCTTAACTGTTTCCTGCTGACAGGGGGCGCTGTTCTGGGGAACGGCAGTTGGAGCTCCCCAGAGGTCTAGCTAAAGGTCCCCCGCAGAAAGGGCCATCCTCCAAGGCTCCAGTTGCATGACCATTTGGAGTTTGATGGCCCGAAGGTGAGAAGAGACAAACCAGGTTATTAGAAAACACGTATCAAAAAGAGAAAAAAGGTAAGGACACATCAAAAATCCCAAGGCCTTTTACCAGTTTGCACAGGGAGAGGGAGGCCAAAAGCCTGACTGGTAAAAAAAACTTTTACCCTTCTGCCAGCATATCAAGCTTCTGGGTTCCCTTCCCCTGAGCCCAGTCTTAAGCCAACCAGTCTAAGGTTTGGGAAATTAACTTTTCCCACTTTGGAGGATGCATCTGACAGGAGTGTCCTGAGTACAGAGACACAATTACCTATCAGTGAAAAGAGGACAGAGGAGGAATAAAGGAAAAAAGAAGGCTTTCACTGCAAGCCTCCCAGGTTGAAGTGATTCTCCTGCCTCAGCCTCCCAAGTAGTTGGGACTACAGGCACACGCCACCACACCCAGCTAATTTTTGTATTTTTAGTAGAGATGGGGTTTCGCTCTGTTGGACAGGAAGGTCTCGATCTCTTGACCTCGTGATCTGCCCATTCGGCCTCCCAAAGAGCTGGGATTACAGGTGTGAGGCACTGCACCCAGCCAATAAGGCTTTTTTAAAAAGGGAGTCCCAGGGGTTCAGGATGCATTCAAAAGGGATATAGACTGAAGATGAATGGCTACCCATCTAGAAAGAGTTTCTTTATAAGTACTTTATTCTTTTTTAGCTATTTTAAATGGAATTGTTTTCTCAATTTCCTTATTGACTTCTTCATTTGTAGTATATAGAAACACAACTATTTTGTATTGATTTTGTATTCTGCAACTTTTGTTTAAACTTTGTTTATATGTAGCAGTTTTTTTGTGTAGAATCTCTGGGGATTTCTACATATGAGATTATATCTTCTGTGAACAGATAATTTTACTTCTTCTTTTCCAATTTGGATAACTTTTATTTTTTTCTAACTTTTCCCTAGATAAATTTATTTCCTAATTGCTCTGGCTAGGACTTTCAGTACTATGTTGAATGAAAGCAGTAACACTGGGTATCTTTGCTTTGTTCCTGATCTCAAAGGAAAAGCTTTCAGTCTTTAACCATTGAATATGATATTAACTTTAACCATTGAGTATGATATTAACCATTGAGTATGTAACACTTCATAGAGGGTCTTTATTTATTATATTAAGGTATTTACTTCTATTCTTTGTTTTTGAATGCTTTTTATCACAAAAGCATGTCAAATTTTGTCAAATTCTTTTCCTACATCAATTGAGATAATAATGTGCTTTTTTTCTCTTTCATTTTGTTAATGTGACATATTACATAATTTCCCTGTGTTGAACCATCCTTGCATATCAGAAAAAAATCCCACTTGGTCATGGTATATAATTTTTTAATATGCATTTAATTTATATGGTATATAAATTTTTAATATACAGTTTGCTAATATTTTGAAGATTTTTGCATCAATATTTATCAGCGATATTGGCTATAGTTTTCTTTCCTGGTAGTGTCCTTGTCTAGCTTTGGTATTGGGGTAATGCTGGCCTCATAGAATAAGTTTGAAAGTATTCCCTCCTCCGCAATTTTTTGGAAGAGTGTGAGGCAGAATTCAAAGTATTAAAAAACTTTTAGAAATGTAAACATATATCTATAAGTATATATTAAAATGTAAATAGTGTAATAATGTAAAATAATGTCAAATGTAAAAGAAAGAGAGAAAGGGAAGGAGAAACATACACACACACACTCCTAACATATTACAGAATACCCCAAGTAGAGATTGAGGAAATACATTGTTTTCATTAATATTCATGCAGAAAAACAGAATATCACACTAAATGGAATAAAGAACAGAATTAACCTAACATAAGGTCAGGTCAAGTTTTCACACCAACTGATTTAGAGCACCAAACTAATGAAAAAGCGTTCAGTGTTCAGTTTTTTGGATTTGGGAATTGCAGATAACATTGTGGGGCGCTGTGAAATCACTTCCTCATATAGATCTTCCGTTTAGTTACTCCCCTTGCACTCCATTTCATTTATTGGCAAAACCTTAACCCTGATGAAATGTAGTTCTCCATCTATTCAATTCCTACTTCTGGGTGGCTGAACATGGCTGGGAATAAAGAGAATCAGGCAACCAGTCTCATTTTAATTTCATGACCACAGACCAAGGAGGCCTTCAGTGTTTCCCAGCAAACATGAACATCTCCCTAGTCAAATTTATTATTCCACATCTCTAAGATTACTATTTCATGACTTCTCCCTTCCCAAAATTCCAACACATCTCAGCTGATGACCTTCCTGGGTTTTGTTTGTTCTCCAGTTTCAGAAAGCCACCCTCATAATGCATTTAGCAAAATGCTTTGTATTTTTCACACTGAAAAAAAAGGAAACAGTTTGAAGAGCAATTCTATAACCACCCATCAACAACTCTATCAACCTACCAGCAGCTATAACCTACACTGCCTCAACCCCAGACACAAACGACTTCAGGCACATGTCTGCTAGGATGTGTAAAACAGATCTAAGACTTGACATGTTGACTACTGAACTCTTGATTTTTCTCAGCTCCAAACCTATTCCTTTACTGATGTCTCCTTTGCCAGTAAATGGCTCCTTCATCCACCAGATGCTTAGAATAAAAATCTTAAGCTCACCCTCTGCTTCTTTCTCTCATACACAATATCCCAGTTATCTTGGTCTTTAAAATATCCAGAATCCCATCCCTTTTAACTACTACACCAGCTCACCCGTCTGGACTCTGTGGTAGCCACCTCCCTGATCTCCTGCAGTCTTGCTCTATTGCAGCCTATTCACCTCATGGTATGTATTCCATTACACTTAAGACAAAATCTAAACTCTTCATCACATCCCACAGGGCCTTACATGACTAGCATTTGCTCTTTCTCTGAGCTCTGACCATACTCCCATTACTCACCCTATTCCGGACACGTTGGCCTCCATGCTATCTCTGGAGTACCCAAGTCTCAGGGCCTTTGTACTGATAGTAACAGAAGACAGACAAATTCCTAGGCAGACAGGGACCGGTCCCCACTGAAACCCGACCTTCAAGCCAAAGAGAGGTTAAAGACTGAAAACCAAGCTGCCAATTCTGGATGGAATCCACACCTAGAATGAGAAGTTCTACCCCCATCTTACTCTTTCTCTCTCTCAATTGGTTCCTTCTGGACGATGCCTTTTAACCAATTGAATGGTGCTTTTTCCAAGCCATGGACCAATCAGCATGCACACCCCCATTCTAAGCCCATAAAAATTGGTGAATTTTTTTTTTATCATCAATTTAAAATAGCACATCCCTCATTTTCTAACTCCTCTCCCAGACTACTGGGTCTTCATCTGCTTTCTTGTTGCATGTAATCATGTGTCTACAAACTTGCTATTACTTCACTCCCCATTTGACTCTCTCAAAGGAAACTGAACTCTTTACTTTTTTGTATTGTTCTCAGAGATACAAATATCTCTTGATTAGTCACTACAATTTAATAAGTGCTTGCTAAATATTTGTGAATGAATGAATGTCATTTAGCAATCCGTGTATCAAGGAATGAACAGAAACTATCAGTAGCTCTAGTAAAATTAAGAGAAAAGAAGTGCTGAAAGTAATGAAAAAAAAAAAAAAGCCTGAGTTCTTTTGATAATCCATGTATTCCCTGTACCATGAAGAGTTGACATGGCTGTATGTTTAACTATAATTTTCTGCTCCTTGCTTGTAAATACAGTATATAAATACAGACTCTAGTATGTATCAGTTGTTAATGTTCTCTGAATTTCAGAAAGCATTAGCAGTTAATATAAATCTTATTTTAGCACTGTATTATTAATATCACTCATGTCACTTTTTTCCTTTTTATTTGCTACTTTACCATTTCCCTGTATTTCACAATTTACCCTTAGGAAGCTGTCTATTATGCTTGTTTGGTGACATTAGAAGGTGGATGTGCAAATACACAATAAAATAATAAGCAATGGCTTTGCCAAGGGGCAGAAATATTTTTACTGATAATTTGCTGAAGTAACTGAATGAGTTACTTCTTCTCTATAAGGGATAATTATTCTTTTCACTTGGGGGTGGTTATTGCATCTAACATATTTGCTTTGTTTTAAAAAATTTTAGATGTGTTAGGAAAATGTATGCTGATTGTTTTATATTCTTTTTTTTTTTTTTTTTTTTTCTTTCTTTTTTTGAGACGGAGTCTCCCTCTGTCGCCCAGGCTGGAGTGCAGTGGCCGGATCTCAGCTCACTGCAAGCTCCGCCTCCCGGGTTTACGCCATTCTCCTGCCTCAGCCTCCCGAGTAGCTGGGACTACAGGCGCCCGCCACCACGCCCAGCTAGTTTTTTTGTATTTTTTTAGTAGAGACAGGGTTTCACCATGTTATCCAGGATGGTCTCGATCTCCTGACCTCGTGATCCGCCCATCTCGGCCTCCCAAAGGGCTAGGATTACAGGCTTGAGCCACCGCGCCCGGCCTTGTTTTATATTCTTAATTGAAAAGCCTAGGAAAAAAATAAAAGACATCAAGTCCATTAAAAAAACAGCTTTGCTTCAATGTAAACATCTCATAAATAAAATCTTTTTTTTTTTTTTGAAATGGAGTCTTGCTCTGTCGCCCAGGTTGGAGTGCAGTGGCGCGATCTCGGCTCACTGTGAGCTCCACCTCCCACGTTCATGCCATTCTCCTGCCTCAGCCTCCCCAGCATTTGGGACTACAGGAGCCCACCACCACGCCCAGCTAATTTTTTTGTATTTTTAGTAGAGACAGGGTTTCACCATGTTAGCCAGGATAGTCTTGATCTCCTGACCTCGTGATCCACCTTCCTCGGCCTCCCAAAGTGCTAGGATTACAGGCGTGAGCCACCGTGCCTGGTCCTCATAAATAAAGTCTTATTTTAAGGGAGGAAAAACTATAAAAACAGTTAATTTTAAAGTTTAAAATTGCCAGCCCCCATTTTTTTCAAACGTACATGCATTTATTTAAGACCTAGAAAGCTAATAATCTGACATATTTTCAATTTCTGATGGGAAACCATAATTAAAACATCTGCTTCTATGTGAGTCTTTGCTATATGTACACATACCTTCACTGTATTATGACTGATGTTAAATTTTTGTATTATTTAATGTTGGACTTCAATTTCACTCTCATGTGCTAATAACCTTCTTCCACTATTACCTAGGGCAGGGGTTCTTAAACTTTAGCATACAACAAAATCACCTGGAGGACTTGTTAAATCACAGATTGCTGGACTTCAATCCCAGAGTTTCTGGTTCTGTAGACCTCAGGTGGAGCAGATAATTTGCACGTCTCACAGATTTCAGGGACCATACTTTAAGAACCAATGACCTAGGAAAACCTAGTTTTCTTATAGAAAATCTCATTTTCTTTGGTTTGCACTTCCTCTTGGCTTTCTTCATAACCTAGCTTTTTTCTTATGATATCTGGGGCACTAGTGTTCATACTCTTTGGAAATATAGTGGTTTAAACATAGTATATGGAATCTGCATCTATATATAGCAGGAAAAGTAGAAATTCATTTCTCTCTTTTGTCAAACCAATGGCAGCATCTTGTGTTTTCTGCCACATTATGTCTCGATAGCACCTCGTTCATCTACCTAGACAAAGACCGCTGGTGAGAAGGTGACCAGCTAGTCTTGGTTTGCTACTGTTATTGTCCTCACTGATGCCTTCTATAAGCTCTTACTTTTCATTTCCTCTTTTTCCCAAGAGCTTTATCAGCAGAATGTAATGTATTACACAGTGCCAAGGAACAGTGACTATTTTGGGGGATATGAGCCAGGAAATAAAAAGGGACATAGATCGTTAAGGAAAACAAGAAATGCTTTTGATTGTTGAGCCCTAGGGAAAGTAAGTCACTGGCAAGTAAAGAATTCTCACTTTCCAGTTCTTTTACTTCCCACCTTTCTATCATTTGTGAGGGATGATGCTCACTTCCCATTCCGTATCAAACATGACTCGCTCTTTACTCTTAGACAAATACATTTAATGTTTCATATATAGGCACCCGATTTGAAGATATTACCACATATACAGGTTTGCATGCAAGGGGTTGGGGAGAGACTTTGATTCTCTCCAAAAATCTCCTCTGTCCCCAGTTTTCTCCATCCCTATAACTGGAATCTCCAAATCACTCGGCTGGTCTCGCTCCAAAACAAGAAGTTATCTTTGACCCTGTCCTTTCTCTTACCCCTGTGTTCAGTCCATCTCCATTTCTACTTGCACCACTTCTGTAACTGGGCCACTCATCACTTGAAAGACAAAAACTCAGGAAAAGAGCTTTGATGGAAGGAAAGTTAGCCTTATTCAAGAAGCCAGACACCTGGGGAGGGCAGTGAATTTGCATTCAAAGACCACCCTTACAAACTGCCCCCTAGATCAGAGGTTTTTAAGAGTAATGAAGGGAAGTGATAGCAAAACATTCTTGTGAAATGTGCACAATCTCAGGCAGGCAGTTAATCATTGCTTTCTGCGTTAACGCCTGTGACCTTCTGCAGAGGCCGTCAACCTGTTCTTATGAGGCCGGTTAGCTCATTCCCAGAGTTGTTGGTCTGTGTCTTTTATTTCTGTTGAAGGTCCTGTTTTCCCAAGGCTGTTTTAGTGAATAATCTCCAGACTCAAGCAAAACGATAATTATATTCAAGCAAGCAAGCTAGCTTTTCTCTAACACGGAGTCAATACTGTTAAACTTCTAAAACATACCCTAAATCTGCCCATATAATTTATCTCCATTGCTTCTGCACTCAGCTGAGTCACACTATCTATCCTTCACCAAGTTGACTGCAACTGTCTCCAAACTGTTCTTCCTGCTCCAACTCTTTTTCTTTTTGAGATGGAGTCTCGCTCTGTCACCCAGGCTGGAGCGCAGTGGTGAGATCTTGGCTCACTGCAACCTCTGCCTCCCGGGTTCAAGCGATTCCCTGCCTCAGCCTCCTGAGTAGCTGGGATTACAGGTGCCTGCCACCACGCATGACTCATTTTTGTATTTTTTAGTAGAGATGGGATTTTGCTATGTTGGCCAGGCTATGAGGTCAGGAAGTCTTGAACTCCTGACCTCAGGTGATTTGCCCACTTCGGCCCCCCAAAGTGCTGGGATTACAGGCATGAGCCACCATGCCTGGCCCCTGCTCCCACTCATGATGCTGTATAATCTGTTCCTCACATGTCAGCCAGGATAGTTTTTTCTTCTAAAACATCCATCAGAGCTTGTCACCTAGGACCGCAATGTCTTCCTCTTGTCCTTCAGATAAAATGCCACCTCCTTATCATGTCCCTGTATGATATCACTCCCTACTTCTCTCTGTGTCTTTCTCTTTGATAATTATCTCCTTGGCTCACTCCTTCAGGCACTTGGGACTTATTTCCATTCCTGGAACATACAAGTTTGTTCCCACTTTAGGGCGTTGGTACTTGCTGTCCTTTCTGCCTGGAATGCTCTGCCTTCATATCTTTGCAGAACTGCTTTTTTGTCATTAAATTCTTGGCTCCAAAGTCACCTCTTCTGTAAGGCTTTTCTTGGGCACCCAATCAAAATTATGCACCAACCCTTCTTCACCCCATGTTTCACTTTGTTACATTTTCTTGCTTTATTCTTTTCATAGCATGTATGGATATCTGATACTAACTTGTTCGTTTATTTGTTTACTGGTTGTTGCATTTCTTACAGACAAATGGAAGCTCCATATGATCAGAAAATGCTTCTGTCTTATGTGTCACTGTTTCTTCAATTCCTAGTGAATGCCTAGCATAAATGTACTGAATGAGTGAATCGGTGCTTTTTGTATAACTCTTAAAGAATAGGGCTGTTGGCTGGGCGCAGTGGCTCATGCCTGTAATCCCAGCACTTTGGGAGGCCGAAGCAGGTGGATCACCTGAGGCCAGGAGTTTGGGACCAGCCTGGCCAACATGGCGAAACCCCATCTCTACTAAAAATACAAAAATTAGCCGGGCATGGTGGCACATGCCTGTAATCCCAGCTACTTGGGAGGCTGAGGCATGAGAATTGCTTGAACTTGGGAGGTGGAGGTTGCAGTGAGCTGAGACCATGCCATTGTACTCCAGCCTGGGCAACAAGAACAAAACTCCATCTCAAAAAAAAAAAAAAATAAGGGTGTTTCATTACATGACTATTTTAGACCTGTTGCCTCTCAAAAAACTATTTGAGGAGTCTATTAAAATAGTCCCCTTAGCATCAGTCACGTTGCTGCTATTGAAATTCTATTAAAGAATAAGTATAGGATTTGGGGGCTGAAATATTTAGCATCAAATACAGCCTAGGCAGCCACAGGGTCCTAGGATATGCTAAAATTGCTGTTCAGTGTCTTGGAAAGATATTAGTTCAGAAAATATATGACATATAAGTATTTTCTACTAATAAAACATTTTTAAGATATTCTGCTTAAGAGATTAAAAAACACTATATTTTGGCCAGGTGTGGTGGCTCTTGCCTGTAATCCCAGTGCTTTGGGAGGCTAAGGCAGGTGGATCATGAGGTCAGGGTTTCAAGACCAGCCTGGCCAACATGGTGAAACCCCATCTTTACTAAAGATACAAAAAATTAGCCAGGCACAGTGGCACGGGCTTGTAATCCCAGCTACTCAGGAGGCTGAGACCGGAAAATCGCTTGAACCCAGGAGGTGGAGGTTGCAGTGAGCTGAGGTTGCACCCCCACCACACTCTAGCCTGGGCAACAGGACCAGACTCCATCTCGAAAAAAAAAAAAGAAGAGAAAACCCACCACATTTCAATAAAACAAATGATGTTTACTGATTTCCAAGGCTCAGAACACCTGCATTTACTGACAAACAGAGCAAATTAAACAGCCAGAGGACCCAGATTCTAGTATTTTAGAATCCGAAACAGAAAAACAGAAAAATGTATTTAAACACAAAACATATATAGTTAATATAATAATAACAGTTAATGTTTATTGACTGTTTGCAGTGTCCAAGGCTCTTCACATGTATTAACTCATTTAATCCTCAAAACAACCCAATGAGATAGGCAGTGTATTACCCCTATTTTATAGAGGGGTAAACTGAGTCACAGAGAGGTTAATTAATGCTCACCGTTAGACACAGCTAATAAGTGGTAAACAGAAAATACGATGTGAGCAATGTCAATTAAATTCTTACAATCTATAGCATTTATTTTGGGGTGTGAGCAACTGGAATGGATGATTGTGAATAAGATATCTGTTTATATGTTAACATGTACTCAAAGTTTCTTGTGTTTAAAAAGTTAAATTGTGTGTTGTTTTGAGAATAAAACTAATTTTCATCCAAACAAACAATGTAAAAACTCTTAAGTCAAAGTCTAGCCTTAGCAGACTGACAGACTCTTTTAAACTAGAAGCTATAAAAAGGTTTTCTGGGCCGGGCACAGGGACTCACACCTGTAATCCCAGCACTTTGGGAGGCCGAGGTGGGCAGAGCACAAGGTCAGGGGTTTGAGACGAGCCTGACCAACATGGTGAAACCCCATCTCTACTAAAAATACAAAAATTAGCTGGGCGTGGTGGTGTGCACCTGTAATCCCAGCTACTCAGGAGGCTGAGGCAAGAGAATCGCTTGAACCCAGGAGGCGGAGGTTGCAGTGAGCTGAAATTGCACCACTACTCTCCAGCCTGGGCAACAGAGCAAAACTCTGTCTCAAAAAAAAAAAAAAAAAAAAAAAAAAAAAAGAAGAAAAAGAAAAAAGAAAAAAGGTTTTCTGCCTCCCAGCACTGTTTTTGTTTGTGGGTTTGTTTGCTTTTGCCTTCAAGCATAGTACCATAGGACTGGGTCCTGCTTTGGAAGTGTCTCTAGGAACAAAAAGCAGACATTAGCCACAAATAAATTACAATTAAATGTGTAGCAAGATAAATTCAAACTTTCTTTGCTCGAAACCTTCTGTCCTTTTTAGTTTCTCTTGTGAAACACCTTTCTGCCTTTAAGGAAACAAGACGGTTCCCCAAAATAAAGAAACTCACCTATTCATTAAGCTTCCCTTGACTCAAGGCAGCCTATTTTACATGAGAAATATACCAAAATGTTTACAAAGTATCTATAAATAATTGACTAGATAAAACATGAAATAGTGATGTATTAGGAGGTCAGCTTTAGAGAACGCAGAGCAGTGAGCTACTGTGTTGCAGATTTGCTCCTTAGTTCAGCTAAAACCCAGGTTCTTGTTACTGGACCAGGAAAAGTCAGGCACATGGACACATAGAAGGGTGAGTAGAGCAGGGTTTTATTGGGCAAAAAGGAGAAAATAAACTCAGCAATGCGAGATGGAGTTTCTGGTAACTAGCCCCCACCACCTCCCAGATTGATTCCTGGGTCACCACATGAGCTGAAGAGAGCAGGCTCCTACACTTTGTAAGGCACGAATTCCTCCTGGCTCCACCCACTTCCCCCAGCGTGCACGTGGAGCTCCAGGCGCTCATCTGCACGAAAGCATCTGATGTAAACACCTGGGCGGGTTGGAGATTCTCTGAGGACCCCTTTTTTACTTGCCTAGGCATTTGGCTGTCTTACTACTACTAACCAAGAAGAAAGGAAACTACAGATTCAGAGGGAGGGCCATCACGGTGGGTCACAGTGATACTGATGAGTCTTGGGGAAAAAGATTCGTAGTTGGGCCTTGAACCAGAAGTAATATTGGAGATAACAGGAAAGAAGAGACAATGAAAACTCTTTAAGTAAGAAAACAAGGAAGTAGGAAAGAATCTATCTGTGAAACAGTGAGTAGAAGAGTTTGGCTGTCACCAATGTTTGTGTAAGTGTGGTAGTAGTAACAAAACAAGCTCACTGTGACATTTTTAGGTCAGACTGTGAAGAATCTTAGATTTTGTGCAAAGTGGTTTGATTTTATCCTGTTGTGCCTGAGAACTGAAGACTTGAGTTGGGCAGTGATATGTTCAAAGGGATGCTCGAGAAAAACTTATCCAGTGTGAACCTGTAAACACCCAATGGGTTCATCTTGCTTTCTGCCCAGATAGATGTATCAAGACAGGGGAACTGCAATAGAAAAAGGGTTTAATACACACAGAGCTGGCTAAATGGGAAACCGGAGTTTTATTATCACTCAAATCAACCTCCCTGAAAATTCCAAGGCTAGGGATTTTCAAGGATAGTTTGATGCATAGGAGGGTAGGGAATGGGTGCTGCTGATTTGTTGGGGCTGTAATCATCTGGGTGTGGAAAACAGTCTTAATGTATTGAATCCAGTTCTGGATGGGGACCACAGAGGAGTCACTGGTACAGGTGGGCCTCAAAAGACATCTCAAAAGGCCAATCTTATGTTCTACAATAGTGACGTTACTTACAGGACTCATTGGGGTAGTTGTAAATCTTGTGACCTCTAGAATAGTGGCTGGTAATCATTGAACTATGCCTACATCTTAGCAGAATATGGGTCCCTTTCATCCTCCTAACCTGGTGGCCTTTCATTAGTTTTACAAAGGTGGTTTAGTTTTTGGGAAGGGCTATTATCATTTCTCCCAAAGTTAGCTTGGCTCACACCCAGGAATGACCAAAGGCAGTTTGGAGGTTAAAGGTAAGATGGAGTTGGTTAGGTCAGATCCCTTTCACTGTCATAATTTTCTCCCTGTCATAATTTTGGCAAAGGCTATTTCAGATCTTCAAGATACAGGGAAGTGAAGAGGCAGAAGGGCAAGTGAAGATGTAAGAGACTATCTAAACACAGCTTCTTTTTCTGATGAAGAGCTATAGCTAGTCTATAGATGAGGCCAGGAGAGTTTTACAAACATGCTTTTATTGCATTTCCTGTTTAAAAACTAAAATGCACATGATAAGCTCTTCAACAGAAAATCTTGTCAGGAATGTTTCTGGAATATCTCCAGAAACCAACCACAACCACTATCACCATTTCCCCCTCTACCATCTTGTTTCTTCACTGTCACCATCAATTCTCAAGTGGCTTATTTCAATTGATCTCTTTTCCCCACTCCATCTCTACCATACCATATTCTCCACAAACGAGCCAGAATGATACTTCTGAAATTTAAGTCAGTCAATATCACTCCTCTGCTCAGAACCCTCCACAGGGCTCCCGTTCACACAGAACACGACTCCCAATCCTGAGCTTGGCCTCAGCGCTGCCTCTCTGCCTCATTATTCTCCCCTCTCCCCACCCCACTCACTCTGCTCCAGTTACCCTGTCTTCCTTGCATACCTATGTGTTCCTGCTTCAGCGCCTTTGTATTTGCCATTCCCTCTGTCAGAACTCCCTTCCTGAGGTTTATTTGCCTGGCTAACTCCCTCCCTTCCCACAGGGGTCTACTCAAATGTAATCATAGAACTTTTCCCTGACCACCCTGTATCAAATAACACTAACTTTTATCACTTCTTTCCCCTTTCCCTTTTTAAAAACACCTCCTTTTATCAGTTGACTATTTTCTTCCCTGGCAGAAAATCAGCTGCAAGAGGGCAGAGACTTTGTTTAGTTGTTTGTTTGTGACTGTATCCCTAGTTCTGAGAGCAGGGACTGAGAGTGATGCTCCAAAAATGCTTGTTATTAAATTATTTAATCTCTGGATGCCTTGGAGAGTCAGAGAAAGCCTCTCTGTCTTCCAAGGCTCCCTAACACTTGGTCTCTCTGACAATGTTCTGCTGTTGTTCTGGATGAGGGAGAAACCCAAAGTCGAGAAACACTGGCCTCTGTAAAGAAGCCAGTAGAAACATCAGACAATCACAGGCATTTGCCAAACTTGTACTGCCTCCTCAACTTAGATGCTACTTATTGTTGAACGGAAAAGTTGAAGTTAAATGGCAATAACATACAATTCCGCTATACCAGAGAGTGCAGGATGCTCATCAAAGTCCATGTTCTCTTCTTGCAGATACCTAAATAGATTATGTTTCTCAGCCCTCTTGCAGTTAGGTGGGGCTAACAGAAAGTGGCTGAAAGCAGGAAATGCAAATCAAAACCACAATGTGATACCACCTTACTCCTGCAAGAATGGCCATAATCAAAAAAATCAAAAAATAATGGATGTTGGCATGGATGTGGTGAAAAGGGAACACTTCTACACTGCTGTGGGAATGTAAACTAGAACAACCACTGTGGAAAACAGTGTGAAGATTCCTTAAAGAACTAAAAGTAGAACTACCATTTGATCCAGCAATCCCACTACTGGGTATCTACCCAGAGGAAAAGATATCATTATACAAAAAAGATGCTTGCACACAGGTTTATAGCAGCACAATTCACAATTGCAAAAATATAGAACCAGCCCAAATGCCCATCAATCAACGAGCAGATAAACTGTGATATATACACATATGTATGTATATACATTACATATATACATGTAGACATGCATACATATATGTATCTATACATATAACATATATACATAGATGTATACACATAACATATATACACATATGTATATATACATACAACATATATACATATGTGTATATACATATAACATATATACATATATGTTATATATATATGGAATACTACTCTTTCTCTCTCTCTATATATATATAGAATACTACTCAGTCATAAAAAGGAATGAGTTAACAGCATTCAAAGCAACTTGGATGGGACTGGATAATTTTATTATAAGCGAAGTAACTCAGGAATGGAAAACCAAACATTGGATATTGTCACTCATAAGTGGGAGCTAAGCTATGAGGATGCAAAGCCATAAGAATGATACAATGGACTTTGGGGGAATTGGTGGGAAAGGGTGGGAAGAGGGTAAGGAATAAAAGGCTACAAATGGGGTTCCGTGTATACTACTTGGGTAATGTGTGCACCAAAATCTCACAAATCACCACTGAAGAACTCGTGTAACCAGATACCACCTGTTCCCCCAAAACCTGCAGAAATTTAAACAAACAAACAAATAAACCAAAAAAACCTTATGTTTACTGAGCTATTATGTACTTACTAAACATCTAATAAATTTTAATTAAAATTTAAAAAAAGAAAGTGGCTAAAAGCACTATGTGCCCCTTCCAGGTCTGGCCTATTAAAGAAAGCAAAGCAAACCAAGAAAGCAAAGCAAGCCAAATGACACAAAGCAAAACAAAACAGAAACCTTTTCTCCACATAATCTTCCAGGCTCTTTCTCTTTCTATCTGCTAGATACTGATGCTCCAGGAGACCTTGGAATCCACATGTTGAAGCTGGCACAGTATCTATTTAATATCTGCTTGGGTCTCTGAATGACAGCATGGAGCATATTATTTAATTTAGCCATAGAAAGAATTGAAGTGCTGATATATGCTACAACATGGATCAACCTTGAAAACAAATCTAGGTGAAAGAAGCCAGTCACACAAAAAAATCACATACTATATGATTCTATTCATATCAATGTCCCACAATAGAGAAATCTATAAAGATAAAGCATAGATTAGTGGTTGCTTAGGGTTGGGGTAGGGAGGATGGGAGTACAGGGAAGGGAAGGAGATAGCTAAAGGATTTGTGGTTTTTTTCTTAAAGGTGATAAAAATGTTTTAAAACTGACCATGATAATGGTTGCACAAGTCTGTGAATATTCTAAACAACCATTGAATTGTACACTTTAAATGGGTTAATATATAATTTATAATATGTGAATTATATCTCATTAAAGCTGTTTTTATTTTTATTTTAGTTTTTGAGAGTCACTCTGTTGCCAGGCTGTAGTACAGTGGTGCGATCTCAGCTCCCTGTAACCTCTGCCTCCAGGGTTCAAGCGATTCTCCTGCCTCGCCTCCCGAGTAGTTGGGATTACAGGCACGCACCACCAGGCCTGGCTAATATTTTGTTTTTTTAGTAGCGACAGGGTTTCATGTTGGCCAGGCTGGTCTCGAACTCCTGACCTCAGGCAATCCAGACACCTCGGCCTCATACAATGCTGGGATTACAGGTGTGAGCCACCGTGCCTAGCCTAAAGTTGTTGTTAAAAAGTCCTTTACGTGGCTTCATGTCTCTGCTTGCTCTGTCCCCTGGGTCATTGCCCTGATGTCTTTGCTACCACCTCAAAGGATTTAAGCATGCCAGAAAAGAAAGTTTAAACTACACTGAAGAAAAGGAAAAAAAATCAAACAAAAAATCTTGATTCTTAGAAGTAGTAATTCACAAAGAAGGCCAGGTGCGGTGGCTCATGCCTGTATTCCCAGCACTTTGGGGGGCCGAGGAGGGCAGATCACCAGAGGTCAGAAGTTTGAGAACAACCTGGCCAACATGGTGAAACCCTGTTTCTACTAAAAATACAAAAATTAGCCAGGCATGGTGGCACGCGCCTGTAGTCTCAGTTACTCAGGAGGCTAAGGCAGGACAATCACTTGATCCCGGGAGGCGGAGGTTGCAGTGAGCTGAGATCGCGCCACTGCACTCCAGCGTGGGTGACAGAGTGAGACTCCGTCTCAAAAATAATAATAATGATAGTAATAATTGACAAAGGAAAAATTTTAATCTTTCAATATAATTTACCCTGAAAATTACGTAGGTAAATCATGAATATTTACTTTCATAAAGCTTTAATTTTCTCCCTTAATTCCTGCATTGTTTTCTACTACTCAGAAATAATCCCCTAAGCCTATTACCCTACTTAAAAAAGATTAATTGTAATTATATAACTTCTGAAAAGGACCTTTGGGAAATATTGTTTTAATATTTTGGGAAATATTGTTATTTTAAAGTCAATCAGAAGATTTTCTATACTTTCCACCCATTATAAATTTGTTGTAATGTGTAAGGCAATATTAACGTCTTCATTTTTTTTAGCTAACACAATTGACATTGCCATGACAACTTACCAGTGGAAGGTAAATTTTTAAAATTCTCCTACTATTTTATTTGTAACATTTAGCTTTTAATGCTTGGTTCTGCAGTTCGGATGACAATATAATAGGTTTAAAAGGTTTATATTCATAAAACATGGATTTCTAAAGTGAAGTAAGCCATCTGTCAATTTGATTTGAAAAAAGCAAGAATTAGAGTAATTGCATTAAGCTTGTATTTTTGCCATGAATATATGAATTTTTCACTTTCCTTTGTTTCATTTGAAAAAACTCACACATGAACAAAATGAGCAACAGTCTTTTTCTTTGTAGGTATCAGCGAATGAAATCAAACAATATTTACCACACATATTGGAACAAAGAACATCAAGTAATGTAATCAATAAAAGAGAAAATCTCTTAGAAGAAAAGAAGAATCAATGTAAAATAAAAGGAATTCAAAATAAAGATATCTTGAGAAATAAGAATCATTGTAAGTAGAATATCTTTTCACATGTAAATTTAAAATGACTACATGCAATATAAAATCAAATTTTAGAGCTGCTTTCTGAGAAGTCTTAGGATATAGTCATAAATATTTATACACACAAAAGCATTAAATTCTGCAGGCTTCTACCTTTGTTTTATTTTATTTTATTTTATTTTTTTGAGACAGGGTCTCACTCTGTTATCCAGGCTGGAGTGCAGCTGCATGATCTTGGCTCGCTGCAACCTCCACACCTTGGGCTCAAGAAATACTCCTGTCGGGCCGCGCGAGGTGGCTCACACCTGTAATCCCAGCACTTCCGGAGGCTGGGGCAGGCGGATCATGAGGTCAGGAGATTGAGACCATCCTGGCTACCACGGTGAAACCCCATCTCTACTAAAAATACAAAAATTAGCCTGGCATGGTGGCAGGCGCCTGTAGTCCCAGCTACTTGGGAGGCTGAGGCAGGAGGATGGCGTGAACCTGGGTGGCAGAGCTTGCAGTGAGCCGAGATCTCGCCACTGCACTCCAGCCTGGGTGACAGAGACAGAGACTATGTCAAAAAAAAAAAAAAAAAAAAAAAGAGAGAGAGAGAGACTCCTGTCTCAGCCTCCTGAGTAGCTGGGACTACAGGCACGTGCCACCATGCCCAACTAATTTTTTAAATTTTTAGTAGAGATGAGGGCTTGCTATGTTGCCCAGGCTGTTACCCAATATTTTAGATTCAGAATTTGAACTGACAACAATAAGGAAGGTTGATCATCAGAAAATGTGTTCTTCTGACACAAGTAAATACAGAAAAGTGATCACTGCTAATAAGAGCAATAGACAGAAATTGAGAACCATGGGTTATGAACCATGGGTTATGGAGGAGAAAGAGAATAGTTTTGGGGCTGGATGAACTCATTGATGTTAGTCTCTTGTTTCTGAGAGTCCGGCTTTGACAAGGATTTTCACGTTTTTAAATCTTAATATTTAAGTGTATTTTTTCCTCACATTTAGCTCCAAAAGACTGGTTCACTGCCCATTTGAAGAATTGGCTCTAGATATGACTTCGAAATGTTGACATGCTTAGCTAACTGAAGTTAGGGATTTGGCAGGAAACAAATGGCACATTTAAATTGAGTCATTTGAGAAGAGTTTAATAAAGAGACTATTTCTAAAGGCGTAGACAGGATATAGGGGAACCACAAAGTTCCCCCTGGGGCGAGTAGCAGGACTGGCATTACCCCCATGGCCCTGAAGTGCCACAGGGCAGTGGTGGCTACCAGAGGTATGTGGAGAAGGCTCTGTGACAGAACTATGGCCTCAAGTCAAGGACAAAGCCAGCCTGCAGAGACCCAGATTGAGGAGGCAAGGAAGAAACAGTCCCACCTCATTTCCTGCTTACCCTTCATACCTCCTGCTAGTGATGCTTTTCAACCAAATCTCTTCAGAAGCAGAAAGGAAAGGGAGTCCATTGATGCGATGTGGTCCTTATGGGTTAGAGTCCCATGGCACAGAACAAGATGGAGTGGGATCTAGAACGGCAATCAAAAGGCCGGGGTCATGGCCTATGCCTGTCATCCCAGCACTTCAGGGAGCTGAGGTGGGAGGATTGCCTAAGCTCAGGAGTTTGAGACCAGCCTGGCCAATATGGTGAAACCTTGTATCTACCAAAAATATAAAAATTAGCTGGGCATGGTGGCATGTGGCTGTAATCCCAGATACTTGGGAGGCTGAGGCAGGAAGATCACTTGAGGCCAGGAGGCGGAGGCTGCAGTGAGCTGAGATTGCGCCACAGCACTCTAGCCTGGGCGACAGAAGGAGACCCTGTCTCAAAAAAAAAAAAAAAAAAAAAAAAGACCAAAAAAGGCCGGGCACGGTGGCTTACGTCTATAATCCCAGCATTTTGGAAGGCCGAGGTGGGCGGATCACGAGGTCAGGAGATCGATACCATGTTGGCTAACACGGCGAAACCCCGTCTCTACTAAAAATACAAAAAACTAGCCGGGCGAGGTGGCGGGCGCCTGTAGTCCCAGCTACTCGGGAGGCTGAGACGGGAGAATGGCGCGAACCAGGGAGGCGGAGCTTGCAGTGAGCCGAGATCGCGCCACTGCACTCCAGCCTGGGCGACAGAGAGAGACTCCGTTCCCCTAAAAAAAAAAAAAAAGGCAAAGGCAATTAGAAGATATCCAACACACCTGGCTTTCCAGACCGGGGAGATTAGATGGCATGAACTAAAAGGATAAACAGCTTTTAGTGGCACACAGTGGAAGCATAGTTAGTAAAATAAAGTTTCAGACTCTTACAGTGAAAAGGAACGTTGCAGGTCCTCACCTAAAAGTACTAAGTCAGTGTAGAAGTCAGGGTTCAACCAGAAAACAAAACAAAACAAAAAACAGGAGGAGATGTCTATACTTAGGAATTTATTGTAAGAGATTGGCGTATGCGATTGTGGGGCTGGCGGGGCAAGTCCCATATGTAAAGAGCAGGCTATCAGGGAGAACAGGCTGGAACTCTTGGGCATGAGCTGAAGCTGCTCTCCACAGGCGGAATTTTTTTCTTCCTCAGAGAAGCCGCAGCTCCATTCTTACGTCTTTGCAACTGATGGATTCAGGCCAACCCAAATTATCTAGAATCATCTCCTTTTGATGGGTTTTAATCATAGCTACAAAACAGCATCACAGCAACAACCAGATTCCTGTTTGAATAACTAAGGATGATAGCCAAGCCAAACTGACACATGAAATTGACCAACACAACCAGGTGTCTCCTAATCCTTATGTGTTTGTCTACATTTTTGAATTTAAGTGTAATATTTTACATTTATGTATATTAAACTTCACTGTGCATAATTTACATTAACAGGCAGTTTATATTTATGTGGATTAAACTTCATTCTGGACCATTATTCCAGCCTATTGATTGCATTAACGAATTCATTAGTTATTCTCTCCTAGCTTTCTGTCATTCAAAATTTTGACAAGCATATCACTTCCAATCTTTTACACATGTTCTTGTTAGAGAAGTTAGCAAGATGGGCCAAATTTAGCACCTAGGGCCCACAATAATACACCATAAATCTTTAGAGTTTTATTGGTGACTGGGTATCTTATTAGTGGGTGGGCAAATGTAATTGTTTGGTCAGGAATATCTAACCAAATACAGATAAGATAAAAATCTGCATGTGATGCGGGTGAAAAAATTGTATTTATCAGAATGTCTTATACGGTGTGCATTGCCTTTGTATGGCAGTGTGCCAAGGGCCTGGTGTCATGTCTTAACAAGCATTCATGGCTGGTAAACACCCCCTCCTGCCCTCCCACCTCCCTGCAACACAGAAGCCTGGTGTCAGCTGATGCCAAGTCTTCAAGGATGGAAAGACATTGCCCTGCAGAACCAGGGAGAGGAATGTTGACATTTTGTTTTTGAAACAGCAGATATGAGGAGCAAGAAAGATGGTGATTGGCTGCACTAAATTGAAAAGTTAGTGAAACTTAAAAGTTGGGGGATTCCAACTGATACTTTTAAGTCAGCAATGTCTAAGATGATCATTAAAAATTGTTTTTGTTCCTGGGATAACTCATCTTCTCTTTCTGTGCTACGAAATCATAGATAAAATTCGTATTCCTCATAAATGTTTTGTAAGAGTAAATATCCTTTTGAGACAACTCAAGGAGATATTAAGTTTCACTGTGGGTCCATGAGACACAGCTTGGGAACAGTACTTATTTAACTAGGAGTTGACAAAGTAGACGAAGCTGTGGAAAAGCTACCTTCCCTGGAGGAGAGTTTGAACTTCATAAACTGCGGAATGAAACAAGAATATGGGTTGCACATGATTATCAGACTGTCTCAGAACCTTATTGAAGTCTATTCTTATTTAGTTCCCATTTAAACATTTTGTGCACAGGATATGTGTGAGATATAGGTATTCTATAAATGCTATTCCACAGACCTACCAGTCCTTCACAAAAGAGAAATGGGATTTAACTTATTCTCAAACATTCTTTCTAATTCTTAGTGATTATTCTTAATGGAATGCTCACAAAACACATATAATAATCTGTTCTAAAAATTAGAGATTAACATCATTATAGTTCCAGAATATAAATAAATTTCTCTACATTTTAAAAATGGAGAAAACTGGCCGGGCGCGGTGGCTCAAGCCTGTAATCCCAGCACTTTGGGAGGCCGAGGCGGGCGGATCACGAGGTCAGGAGATCGAGACCATACTGGCTAACACGGTGAAAACCCGTCTCTACTAAAAAAAATACAAAAAACTAGCCGGGCGAGGTGGCGGGCCCCTGTAGCCCCAGCTACTCGGGAGGCTGAGGCAGGAGAATGGCGTGAACTCGGGAGGCGGAGTTTGCAGTGAGCCGAGATCCGGCCACTGCACTCCAGCCTGGGCGGCAGAGCGAGACTCCGTCTCAAAAAAAAAAAAAAAATAGAGAAAACTATTTACCCATTCTTGGAATTTTGCCACTTATCTCTTTACCCAGAATTTCTCACATATAACAAATAGCATTTATACCCCCATAGCTTAAAGGCAAGATCTGTGCCTGGCACTGTATCTGTCGCATAGTTGGAATGAAGAAATATTTGCTGAATTACATTGAGTTGAATTCTTTTTGTAGAGAGCCAGGATGTAAACTAGATCTTCTGACTCCAAATTTAGCATTCTCTGTATGCTATATTAGAATATAGTGCTACATAAAAATAATAAGGCTTAACTTTTTTAGAGTACATTTGGATAGTATTTTATAGATGAACACGATGCTTTCCCATCCATTACCTTTTTTAAAATGGCATGTTCACTTTTCCTCAGGGTATTTTTTTTTTTTTTTTTTTTTTTTTTTTTTTTTTTTTTTTTTTTTTTGAGACGGAGTCTCACGCTGTTGCCCAGGCTGGAGTGCAGTGGCGCGATCTCGGCTCACTGCAAGCTCCGCCTCCCGGGTTCCCGCCATTCTCCTGCCTCAGCCTCCTGAGTAGCTGGGACTACAGGCGCCCGCCACCGTGCCCGGCTAATTTTTTGTATTTTTAGTAGAGACGGGGTTTCACTGTGGTCTCGATCTCCTGACCTTGTGATCCGCCCGCCTCGGCCTCCCAAAGTGCTGGGATTACAGGCTTGAGCCACCGCGCCCGGCCCTCCTCAGGGTATTTTAACACCATAACTTCAACAACTAATTCTTCCATATGAGTTAGAATGAAGTCTAAAAGAATAATTATTTGTATTAAACTGTTAGCAAGACAAATGAATAACCAATCATGCAGTAGGAACAGTGGAACCTATTCCTGCAGGCCACTGGGACACTACAGGTCATGTCCTTCCTGGCACCCCTTAGAATTAATCATCATTAATTTTGATGATCGTACCCAATAACCACTGTGCTCTAGGTTGAAGGGAGGTATCTTGGAACCTTGTTTTAAGTCAGTCTTGGCATTCCTTTCTGCTGCTTCTGGGGCCTATTACCAGCTAGGCTAAATTTAATATTTGCATTCCATTTTATTGATTATTTTTCGGTATATTTGGAATGGACACTGTGGAGTGCTGCTCTTCAGACACCCTTCAACAAGGAACTAGCTGCCCAATTGCTGGGAGTACAGTCCATAGACAGCCTTTGGCAGTCAGTCTCTGAAGGGACTGTTTTCAGGTACAGAGACTGCATAGCTGAGGTCATGCCTCCTTCCTGGGGCAGCTCACTTCCAATGGCCAATTGATACAGGAGTATGCAGGCAGGATCATCTAACCCTAACCTGAGACAACCCTTTAGCAGGCCATTTTAGCTCCACAGAGCTCCACCTGTGGGGTCAGCCAGGTGTTTCTCTTGCAGCCAAGTGAGCCTGCGTCACAGTTTCTCCCTCTGCCCAGTCCAACTTCTTCTTTAGATGTGGTTCTGAAGGTCACTTCTTAACAAAAACCCTGACTCCTATGGTCTGCTTATCAAGGAACCCAACCTGCTCACCATTTAATACCTTTCCTAGTATTTACTAAAAGTTTTTCTTTAAATCAGCCCACAGTTTTATGTATGTGAATTGATTTTAAAAGAAGACTTCTAAAGATCTCTCATTCTAGCAAAATGGTGGGTTGATCCAAAAGGAAAATCCTCTTGCTACAAATACCTAAAAATGATGCCTAAAGTATGCCATAGCAAGTATGTAGTTGATGTTTTGGGGAGTTGTAGTCAGAGTTGGTAAAGGCTAAGCCTTTTATTTTAAGTCCCAGATTGGGGAAGGAAAAAGGACATTAGGACTTTTGAGAAGGGAATTGGAACGAAGAGCTATGAAGAAAGCTAGGAGTTTCATGAAGATGTTCAGACAGCAAAAGAGAAGATTAGGGAAAACCAACCAACAAACCAATCACCACCCGCCATAGTAGGCAAATATCAAGGAAACTTGTTCTCTATTGAAGTTCTCACAGGGAAAAACCTCTCCCTGGTGAAACCTTCACCACAGCCCTGAGCCTCATACAGATTTGGATTTGAATTTATGCCACCTGATTTTTTCAGTGAAAACTTCTAAACCAATACAAAATTTTTCTTCAGTTGATAAAATAATGACTCTGGAAACCTGACAGAAGCAACACAAACTCACTCTGGAGAAACAATCTCACAGTTCCTGCAAATGAAGCCTTACTAGGGAGAAACTCACAAGAAAATTTTAGAAAATACACAAATGAAAAAAATCCACTCAGTGAGTCAGCGTACATGCACACTGACTGCACACACACAATAAGAGGCACAGCACCCCAAGTATTTTTGGGGGGATGGAGATAGAGTCTCACTCTGTCACCCAGGCTGGAGTGCAGTGGTGCAATCTCGGCTCACTGCAGTCTCCGTCTCCCGGGTTCAAGCGATTGTCCTACTTTAGCCTCCTGAGTAGCTGAGATTACCGGTGCGCACCACTATGCCCAGCTAATTTTTATATTTTTAGTAGAGATGGGATCTCACCAGGCTGGCCAGGCTGGTCTCAAACTCCTGACCTCAGGTGATCTGCCCACCTCAGCCTCCCAAAGTGCTGGGATTACAGGTGTGAGCCACCGTGCCCGGCCAGCACCTCAAGACTTGATAGAGTAGGACAACCTGAAAAAGTCTACAGAATAAATGTATTTTAAAATGGTTAAGAAAGCATAAAAACAAGGCATCCTGACAAAGGAATAAGCAGCCATGTAAAATAACACACTAGAGTTAAGAAAAATGAAACGCCTGTAACCCTAACAGTCTGGGAGGCCGATGTGGGAGGATCACTTAAGTCCAAGGATTAGAGAACAGCCTGGGCAATATAGTGAGAGTCTGTCTCTATGAAAAAAGGAAATTAGCCAAGCATAGTGACACACACCAGTAGTCCCAGCTCCTTGGAAGGCTGCGGTGGGAGGATCTCTTCAGCCCAGGAGTTTGAGATTACAGTGGGCTATGATCACACCACTGCACTCTGTCCTAGGCAACAGAGTGAGACCATGTCTCTAAAAAAAAAAAAAAAAAAAAAAAAAAAAAAAAAAAAAAAAAAAAAAAGCATATTCATTCACATTAAAAATCAAAGGATAGCTTAAGAAGATCAGATACAGTAGAAGAGAACATTAACAAATTACCAGAAAAATCAGAAGAAATTGTCTTGAATGAGGTCAAAAAAAAAAAAAAAGTTAAAGAACAGGTGCTCTTAGACTGAAAGAAAAATACCATACTTGAATACCTGCTGTTTGTAAGAAACATACTTAAAATATGACGCACAAAAACTGAGGTTAACTGGATGGAAATGATATCCCAGGCAACACTAATTAAAAGAATGCTCATATTAACTTCAGACAAAATAGACTTCAAGGTAAAGTCAATAATAGGGAGAAAAAGAGAATCACCATGCAATGTTCAAAGGAACAATCACAAGGAAGTTGTGATAATTCTAAGCATGTATCCATCAACATAACCTCAAAATATAAAAATGAAAAATTGACAGTCTTGCAATAGGAAATGAACAAATCCACAATTGTTGAAGATTTTTTAACATCTCTTAGAAACTGGTAGATTCAGCAAACAAAAAATTACTAAAAATCAAAAAGATTTGAACATATAAAGCTCAATTTAATAATATATGGGATTTAATTCAATAATTAAAGAATATATATTTGTTTGTTTGTTTGTTTATTGAGGAAGAGTCTCACTCTGTCGCCAAGGCTGGAGTGCAGTGGCACAATCTCGGCCCACTGCAAATTCCACCTGCCGGGTTCAAGCAATTCTTGTGCCGAGTAGCCAGGATTACAGGCACGTGCCACTATGCTCAGCTAATTTTTGTATTATTAGTATAACTGGGGTTTCCCCATGTAGCCCAGGCTGGTTCAAGTGATTCACCTACCGTGGCCTCCCAAAGTGCTGGGATTACAGGTGTGAGCTCCTGCACTCAGCCAAGAATATATAATCTTTTCAAGTAAAGAAATGGAACCTGTATAAAAAGACCACAAAACAAGTTTCAACATAAACCAGAGATTCTGCTCGGCTCTCTGATCTCAATGCAATAAAATTACAAGCCATAAGGAGACAATTTTTTAAAATCCTTTTATGTCTGGAAAGTGTGATAAACACTTCTAAACATTGTTTGAATAAGTTAGAACAGAAATATGAAAATATTTATAATTGATAATGAAAATACTCCATAAAAATTGTAGAATGCCACCAAAACAGTAACTAGAGAGAAATGTATTGTTTCAAATTCATATACCATATTTGTGTCAAATTTAAGATGTCAAAAGTTATAAGATACACCATTGTTTTACGGCCACTAAGAAATAAAAGTGCTGCTGATTAAATATGATATCCTGGTGGTGGCCTGTAGCCATTGTCTAACAGACGCGGGGATGTAACAGCCCAGCCCTGTTGCCTGTGGGAAAGGAGTAACCCTGTAGTGCCATCCACCCTACAAAGCTCTAAACCTCTCCTGAACCTCTATACTTGCTTGGTTCCTTCCTATGCCCTGTGCTGCGTTTCTCAGTCTTGGATATGTTTCACTACAAAATCTAAAACCTTAATACATAAATTTAAAAACAAATCAATCAATACTATCTAGAAAAATAAAAGGAAAAACTACATTCCATTATTTTGAATCTCAAGTTATATTTACATCACAAACCACATAAAGGATCATATAGAGCTAAAAAAATTAACAAGTGAGCGAGGTGAATATCTTAGTCTGACTAAAAATCAGGTGCTTTCATCATTAAAATGATACAAAGATAAAAATGGGAAATTCTTTTCCTCTGCAGAAAATCTAGCCTACACAGACACTGCATACTTTTTTTTAAAATCTAATTTCAATTGTACTTAATATAAACCAGCTTCAGCTTCAGATTTTCTGAATAATGCATCAGAAGAGTTCTTCACATTTGCCCTTATGTGTGTCAGGAAGATACAATCCTAGATGTGGAGGAAGAATAACGATCCATTACTAAAAATAACACTTCAGCCAAGAAAGAATGATTCAGTAAAGAGTTTAGTCAAAGATGCAATCGACTCAAATATGTTTGAATAAGAGCAAATATATTTACAATAATCAAGTTTACTTGCAATCTCCAGATCATTGTCAAACATAAATAACTCCAGTCATATTGTGAGAAATGGTGAACAAATTGTATTAAAAATAGAAAGAAAATCTCTCTTCAAATATCTACTCAACAAAATTTGAAATAACAGGAATTGTGTTCTTATTTATTATATAATTATGCATTATTGTATATTTGTTACAAGGACTTCATTCATTTTCAAAAACTTTTTAATTTAGCAGAAAGAAATATGGTTCATGAAACAAGTGAAGAATCAAAAGCAAAATCGATTATGTTGGAATAAGAGCTGAAACTTAAAAAGCACTTAGATACTCGACAGGTTTCAGTTCTTGTACTTAATTTTCTCACTGCTTTTGAGAAGAAGGGGCTATCATAATTCCCATTTTACAATGAGGTGATGTAGGCACTGAGAGGTTAAATAATCTTCCCAAGGCTGTATAGTTGGTACCTAGCAAATGACATTCCAAATCTAGACAGTCTGACTCGAGTCTGTGCTCCTACTGCTTCTCAAAGCTACAAACACGCAGAATCATGCAATAGAGAACATAAGTTAATATCAACGGATGAAAAATTTGAAAAATGGGTCCATAAATACATTTTTTTTGCTTTAAAATAAATTTATTGCAAGTCGTTACAAGTATTTTAAGCAATGGGTTGTTTATTGAAAATAATACTTTATTTACCTGACATTATTGAAAGTGTTTCCTGTAAATCATTTTTCCCATTAGGTGAGTCATATCCATTTTTATTTTGACTGTTTCTGCGCTTGGCCCTGAACACTCTTAGAGTAAAGAAAATTTGATCAATCAATATCATAGTTTTTTAGTATTTTAATAAACAGAGGCCGAGTGTGGTGGCTCATGCCTGTAATACCAGCATTTTGGGAAGCTGAGGTGGGTGGATTACTTGAGGTCAGGAGCTCAAGACCAGCCTGGCCAACATGGTTAAACTGCATCTCTACCAAAAAGACAAAAATTAGGTGGGCATGGTGGCATGAGCCTGTAGTCCCAGCTACTCAGAGGCTGAGGCATGAGAATCACTTGAACCCAGGAAGGGGAGGTTGCAGTGAGCCAAGATTTCACCACTGCACTCCAGCCGGGACAACAGAGTGAAGAAAAAGAATAATTGAATTGCAATGCATTTGGAAAGCCAAAAAAGAATTACAAATAAAAGTAAAAGCCATAGGTAGAAATTTGTAGTGGTAAATCATTTCTCATATGTATATGTATACAGAGCCAAGCTTTCAAAATTTATTTTCACTCTCTAAAAGCATTTTCATAGGAGCTGTTATTATTCCACACACAGATTATTAGGTTTTCTCCATTATTTTTCCCCCTTTAATTAGAAGTATAGATAATAGATAACTCAGAGCAGAAATTAGATCCTGAAAGTGCCTGGTATTACTAAATTGGTTGGATAACGTGAAGTATTCAAAATAATTTTAAATAGGTTTTTCAGTTAAGAATTTTTTTTAGTTTTTAAATTTTTAATTTTTTAAATTTAATTTAAAAAGGAAAGTGAGCAACTCTGATTGCTTGTCAGAAAGATAAAAAACAAGAGAGCTGCTTGTTCTTTGTTGTCTTGTTAATGAGGCATCAAATCCCAAATGCCTTTCCTTCGAAATGGCTTCGTAACGAGTTGATGGGTGCAGCACACCAACATGGCACAAGTATACATATGTAACAAACCTGCACGTTATGCACATGTACCCTAGAACTTGAAGTATAATAATAATAATAAATTAAAAACAAAAAACAAAAAACAAAATATTTGTTTTTGTTTGTGAGAAGTCTTTAATAATAAGTTGACCAGTAATTGGTCAGTATATTTTTTTCTATGAAAAATCTAATGTTATTCTGCCTCACAAACCATAAAAAAAAAAAAAAGAAAAAAGAAAGAAATGGCTTCAAGTGTGGTTCTTCTAATCAAAGATTTCAGTAAGTGTTGTAATGGACTTCAAGAGGCACTGTGATGTTGTAAAAGGCTGCATGTGTGTGAGTGTGTGTATGTACGTGAGTGTGTGTGTGAGAGGGAGAAATTGTGTGTGTGCACATGCACGCATTGCTGGAAGGATCTTTATATCTTTAAGTCTGACTCTTCCCACAGCCAGCTTTCCCCAACTATAAACTGATGATGATTTTTTTAAAATTGCAAAGTGTTACATAAACATTTGGAAAATATCACTGTAGCAGGTAAAATTTAATTTCTTCATTTTCCTTGAATTCTACAAAACTGATTCTGAGCCCTCATCCTACGAGGCAAGTTATTATGAGTATTCTCTCTCTGTGCCTTCCCCCAGGTCTTAGAAAGGGTCCTGGGAGGTGGAAAAGCCTTAGGTAGAAAAAGCTTTTTTTTTTTGAGACGGAGTCTCACTCTGTCACACAGGCTGGAGTGCAGTGGCGTGATCTCAGCTCACTTGTAACCTCTGCCTCCTGAGTTCAACGGATTCTCCCATCTCAGCCTCCCAGGTAACTGGGACTACATGTGCATGTCACTCCTCAGCTAATTTTTATATTTTTTAGTAGAGACAGGGTTTCACTATGTTGGCCAGGCTAGTCTCAAACTCCTGACCTCAAGTGATCCACCTGCCTTGGCCTTCCAAAGTGTTGGGATTACAGGAGTGAGCCACCTCACCTGGCCAATAAAAATTTTTTTTTTTTTTTTTGAGACAGAGTCTCGCTCTGTTGCCTAGGCTGGAGTGCAGTGGCGCGACCTCAGCTCACTGCAACCTCCGCGTCCCAGGTTCAAGCAATTCTCTGCCTCAGCCTCCTGAGTAGCTGGGATTACAGGTGTGTGCCACCACGCCTGGCTAATTTTTGTATTTTTAGTAGAGATGGGGTTTCACCATCCTGGCCAGGCTGGTCTGGCTAGTCTTGAACTCCTGACCTTATGATCCACCTGCTGCGGCCTCCCAAAGTGTTGGGATTACAGGTGTGAGCCACCGCACCCAGTCAACAAAATTTTTAAAGCAATTCACACTGGTTATCTTGGAGATGCCTGTTGCCCACGTCCTCATGTGTTTTTGGAATCCTGTGGCTCTGAGTTTTGCTGTGCTATGCTCAGACAAGAGAATCTTTGCCAGCCAGGGCCAAGAGCTGGGAGTCTTTGCCAGGCAGGGCTAAGATCCTGCCCTTCTGATATACCAGGCATCTCCTGCCTTCTGCTTGGAGAACCTTGTATCCCTTCCCTAGACCGAAAGCATCCCTTCTCCCATCAGGAGCATCTCTCTATCTACTTCACCTTCCAGATCCTTTCACAAAAACCAGCAGGGAATACGTTTTTAGGCAGCTTCTGCCTTCTGACCTACCACCGCTCCTCAGCTAAGGAATAATATTAACAGATCTTCTTGAATACAGAGGTTAAAAAAATAAGTAGAACAAAACTCAAACTAATATGCCAACAAATTATATTAGCACATTATTTTTAAAATATAGAACATAGAAGTAATATTATTTTTATTTTTTCTTGTTTATTCATGTACAGTACAAAAGCAAGCAGAGAAAAATTTTACAGATGAAGGAGACCAGCTCTTTAAGATGGGCATCAAGGTTCTCCAGCAGTCTAAAAGCCAAAAACAAAAAGAAGAGTAAGTCTTTATACAGAGACCTCAGCCAAGTTAAATTTCAAGGTTATGAAAAAAGAAAAATCCCAAATGTAGTTTATCATTAAAAGCTCATTGGGATAATGAGTAAGCATATTTACCCATAAGCTATTGTTTTTAAAAGGATCAAATTGAATTGAAAGAATTCCACAAATTATCACTGTAAACAAACGGGAGAAATGCATGTGAGATTGCAGTCCCCATATTAAGTGAAATTCAGAATGAAGACACTGACCTGAGCATTCATGCGGAAATATGTTTTGGCTTTAATTTATTAGATAATTCAAATGAAATAAAATGTGTTATTTGAATTAGAGCAAGTTGTTGTATTAAAATGCTTTATTCTGCCTGGGTGTTTGTACAGTATCTTATGATTTTCAAAGCACTTTCATGTATGTGATTCCGTGTTATCTCCAGAACAGTAAGAAGAGCTTCATTTTTCCCCTTTAAAGAGTTGGAAACAAAGATTCAAACATGTTAAAGGGAGTTGAGCACAGACAGCTGAGAGGTGACCAAGCTGTGACCACATGGTCTTGTTCCCTATTCATTGTTTCTCTTATCACTTTTCTACCTTGTCTAAAGGGGAGGCAACAATATCTTCTCCCTTCACCCCACACTTCCAGTGGAGGGGCACAACTTGTGGTCACCCTTCAAAGCCTTGGGATCAAATCCTAGCTCTCTCATTTACTGGCTGTGTGCACTTGGATAAGTTACTCAACCTCTCTGTGACCTGGATAATACAATCGAGCTCTTACAATAGTGCCTGGCACTTAGTAACCAGGAAATACAGGTGTGTTAGTTTTATCTTGAGTCCCCTAACTGGTAAGTTGAAGGTATGGGGGCAAAGAAAGCAAGGGTATTTTAAACCAATAATACAAAGTGTGGGCCCTGGCCAAGCGCGGTGGCTCACACCTGTAATCCCAGCTCTGTGGGAGGCCGAGGCTGGCAGATAGCTTGAGGTCAGGAGTTTGAGACCAGCCTGGCCAATATGGTGAAACCCTGTCTCTACAAAAATTAGCCAGACGTGGTGGTGCACACCTGTAATCCCAACTACTCGGGAGGTTGAGGGAGGAGAACTGCTTGAACCCACGAGGCAGAGGTTGCAGTGAGCCAAGACCATGTCATAACACTGTAGCCCCTGGGTGACAAAGCCAGATTGCATCTCAAAAAAAAAAAAAAAAAAAAAAAAGGAAAGAAAAGAAAAGAAAAGAAAGTATGGGCCCTGAACTCCCATATAGAGTTCTTGGGACTCTATGAACTCCCAAGAGATATAAGGAGATATCTCTTGTATTCACACAGAATAGGCACACCAGTCACAGGCAAGCATCCCAGAGCTGTGGTAGCTAGCCCCAGACAGGGCAGCAACAAAGTCTATGAGTTCTTAAAACCCAAACCTTTGAGAAGTATAAAAATACAGAGGCTAAGGAGCACTCAGCTATGATCCTGGTAATGACAACATCAACAACTTTCATTATCAAGCACCTGCTTTGTGCTAATTACTGTTTTAGGTACTTTACATGTGTAAATTATTCTTTGCTCACAGTGATACTGTGAGACATGGATAATTATCCCCAAATTACAGAGAAGGAAATGGAGAGTCAAAAAGATGATGTAATTCGTCCCAAGAGACAAGGAAGAAGTGAGGGAGTGGTTCAGTCAACCCCAGCAAAACCTGGGCCTCACACTGAATGTCCCTGGGGGCTGTTATAATGAGGACGGGGTAAAATCAGATCCCAAAAATAAAATCCAGCCTAATAGGAGCTCATCTCACTAACATGCCCACTGGCTAAATAAGTAAGAACAGAGCATTCTCCAGCCAGCCTAGCTAGAAGAAACAGACGTGGAGCGCCAGGCAGAGGCTGGTCCCTGAGATTTCAGATGACCCCTGACTATAGCATGGGAGCCCACACAAATAAGGGGCCCACTAGGTGTGTTACATCAAGTCCAAGGAAACCCTGGATTTGGCCCAATGAGACAAAATCACTCTGAGAAGGTCCCAGGTAACCATCCACTTAACCTTGAAAGGGATCTTCCTCTTTGGCCTAAAGAACAGGGAGAAAACCCAATCCTAATAGCAGACCATCCATCAGTGTGGGAACCTTCATGCCTACCTGGGTGTCATTCAGTTTCACGCTATTCTTACCAAGACTGTCCTGCCCACATCCTTGCCCCAGAACTCAGTCTCCTGACCGCCCCCCGCCACCTTTTTTTGAGATGGAGTCTCACTCTGCTGCCCAAGCTGGAGTGCAGTGGCACAATCTCATCTCACTGCAGCCTCCACCTCCCTGGTTCAAGGGATTCTCCTGCCTCACCCTCCCAAGTAGCTGAGATTACAGGGGCCCACCACCACGTGCAGCTAATTTTTGTATTTTTAGTAGAGACAGGCATGAGCCACCGCGCCCAGCCTCCTGACCCTTTTGAGTTGGTAGCAATGGAGAACTGAAATCCAATGGGCTCATAGAAAGAGATCTCAGGAGTTTGTGGGCAAGCTGGGTGAAGTTCTTGTGTTATCAGGATGGCCTGCTGTCTCCTTAAGCAAGTTACACCTGTGCAGCCATGCCTAAGCATAGGGCAGGTGGAGAAAAAAATGACTACACACCCTCCTGACCAAAGGAGAAGAATTTCATTCCCGCTCATTCCTCTGTTCTATCCCCTCTTTGCTTTGCTACTTCCTGGGTTGGCAGGACAGATGTAAGATAGGTTAAGACTATCCTTTTGGCTCCTCCACACCCACATCCTGGACCAATTCATTCGTTCATTCACTCATTCATTCAGCCTCTTCTTTTGTATGACTAGGAAAAAATCACTGAACAAGTTAGTGCTGTTAAAAGTACAGATACTAAGCAAGCATATGTCAGAGAGAACAAATTTGTCTGAGTGAGTTAGGAAGCCTCACTGACAGCTAGAGTGGTGGCCCGTCATTAAGAATCAATTCCCATCAGCAAAGAAGTTTTGAAGATAAGCCATTGTTTTATACCAAGTTTCTGATGTGCCCTGCAGAAGCATTGAGCACTTCCTCCCCCATCACCCACCTAAGCATCCAATGCCAGACCCTGTAGAGATGATCCAGATAACTAACTAAATTGTCTTTTGGGATCTGCCCTGGCTGCCCAGCTTCTCCCACCTTTTTCCTCTTGGGGATTGCAGCCCATATCTTAATCTTACCTATCAGCAACTTTCTCCAGCCCTGGTTCCTGCTTCTAGTATCCCTTATAGCGCCTTGGGTTTTTCTCCTAGGGAACCCATATGCCTACACTGCCCTTGGAATGCAAGATACCTAGAAGGATTTGTTTTGCAGCCTGTTGCTGCCCTCCGGGTCCAGAGACTGAGTATAAAATGCTGGAGATACTAGGTGTACTACTGGAGGCCCCTGCAGCCTATCTCAGGTTTCTGTGCCCCAGTCCATGCTGGTGCTCCTCCTGTCACAGTAGGCTATAGAGTTGCAGCAGGAAGCCACGTGACAGAAAGGCACAAGGGAGACTGTATCCTGATGCCAGGCTCTCTTCCTGTTGCCTCTCCCTGGGTGCCAGACATTTGCCTTTAGTGACCTTGAGACCGTCTACCTTGTTTGCCTTCCCACCTCCAGAATTTCAGCTTGCTTTGACCTGGGTTAATTTCTTTCTTGATCTCCTGAACTCCAGTTTTCTACCTCTTTTTGTTCCACTGGAGTACTCACCCTGTGTTTTGACATCCAGGACTCTAATGCCTACCTGGATGTTTCTCTGTCTGAGGTCCTTCTTGCCTGGACTACTCTGCTCCAGCTTCTGCCCAAGAGCAGCTTATTTTAGCCTCAGCATGGATAGGCTGTACAGAAAGGTGAGTCTCCTGATTCTCCTGAGTCAGAAGCAATGGTAGATTTTTGTGGGGTTTTTTCCCTGTATTTGAGCCAAGGTCACAGGTAGAAGTTAATGCTTTCTGGTCTTTCTACCTTCAAAAAGGAAGTTATAAAAGTGAAAATAAATGCCTAAAATACTCTCTGTCTCTGACACGTTTTGACCTTGCAAGACTCTCCATCACTTCGTATACCAATGAGGTCCAGGTGACTTCTGACTGGGACTCGAAGAGTGCAGTGTAAGGTAATCCTGTGGCAGCTATCATTTTAATCACTAAATGTTCACACCACTTACCACCTAATTATAGGAGAACAATTACCATGCTATAAAACTTTAGAATCAGTGCAACAGTCCCAATAATAATAGCTAAATGTACTGAGTGCTTACTCTATACCAGTCACAATGCCAAGCACTTCCCACGATTGTCTTGTTTAATCTTCACAGCAACCCTATGAAGCGGGTGCTATAATACTATCCCCATTTCATAGATTAGAGGGTCACAGAGAAGTTATATAACTTGGCTGAAGTTCTCCAACTAGTAAGTGGTGGGACCAGGATTTGAACCAGGCAGTCAGAATCTAGAGCCCGAGCCATTAAGGTTTTGTTTCACTATTGTTTTTCCAAAGAGTCTGACTTTGCTGTGTTGAGAATATATTCTGTTTAGCAAATTATTTTAAGATATGAAGGGATCATCATACTCCTGATAGCAACTTCCTAGAGGTTACATTCCAATTTTGATTATTCTTATTTTTTTCAGAATTTATTTTATAAAACAAATATTCATAAATAATGGTGGTGGCCATGGGAGAGTTCCCTATTTTAGGATAAATTCCTCAATTTTTCACTTTACTCAGTGTATAAGCTTACTCAGTGTATAAGATGGTGTACCTTACATATTTCTGTATCAGTGCATAAGATGGTGTATCTTATATATTTCTCCTTTTTAGTCGTTTTATTGTTTGTGAGATATATTTGAAATTATAACCTTAGGACTGCTTTAGGAATGAAAAAAATCTACTGATCTAGAGATGTAATGAACTTCACTAAACTGTATGACAACTGGTCCCTGCTTGTCAGAGAGAAGTAGTATGAATAGTATTGAAGAGGGAGAAGAAAATTTCATTTTTGAAAATCAAACTTGACTTCATATTCTTGAAACACAGCCTACCTATTTTTTGCCAAAGCAACTGACATGGGAAACTTGAAAGCTATGGAGAAAATGGCTGACGCTTTGCTATTTGGAAATTTTGGCATGCAAAATATAACAGCAGCTATCCAATTATATGAGTCCTTGGCTAAAGAAGGATCATGTAAAGCCCAAAACGTGAGTTTTGAAGGAAAATGAAACCTTAAATAGCTCTATCCTGAAATAACTGTAGACAGCATGTGAAAGGAATTGAGCAATAGTATTCCAGCTCTGTTGCATGAACCCAGTCTAGGGAGGTTACCGTAATGCACTGAAACAGTGGTGTCAGGGCAGGAGTGCAGCAGAAGCCGCCCTGGGCAAATTGTTCTAGCTCCATGCGTGACTTTTGGGAATGGAACAGAACTGCTTTCTAATCCACCTTTCTATTGTCCATGACCATGCACGTGTTTTCAGATAATTTGGGACTTCCGAACCCCCAACAGCTAAATTTTATATAAAATGTATTCACCTATATGTAGAAATATGAAACTATATATATTATCTTAGGGTGATATGTTTGCATGATTTTTACATTTCAAATATTTTATAAGCTAAATGTAATTCCTTTTCTATTTTAATAAATGCATTCCATTTTTTTCCAAGAATAACATCACCATTTCATAGAAAATCTGGAAAACAGGAGAAAAAAAGCTTTTTCCAAGCCAACCATCTTGATTCAACTACTGTTAGGACTGCTTTGTACTTCTGCTTGGCTTCTTTCTTTGTGCGTTTCTCTTTTTACATCATCCTAATCACGGGGCAATTGCATATATCATTTTGCTTCTGGCTACTTTCACTTAATGCTATAGCAAAAGCATATTTTCATGTTGCTGTAGTCTTTACTATGAAAACCTTTTTTTCTGATTATGGAAAAAAATCTGAGAATTCAGAAAGTATGAAAAAGAAAGTAATCTAAAAGCTTTCCCCCCAGAGATCACATTTGTTACTATCCAGTGAAGTTCAGAAGCTAGACTTGGAGTCAGACAGACCTAAGTCTGAATCTACTCTTTCATTTGTTTATTGAATAAGCTACTTTACAAAACCCTTTCACCTTCTTCTGCACGAAAATTTGACCTTTGTTTCACTCTCTAGTTCTGTTTTCCTGGTGATCTGATAGGAATAAAATGCCAACTATATTTTTAGTTAACCTTGCTTCTGGTAGAAATGACCTCTGATTGGCAAACTGCCTTTGAATTAGGAGAAAAGATCATGAACTATAAATACCAGATGAAGGTAGTACTTCTTATGGACACTGTGCCTATGGAGTTGTCACATTGAGAATGAGGCTTTTAAGTCAGGGTGGCTCCTGCATCCACCCAGTGTGGGTCTCATCTCCTTGCATCTGAGCCATCTTCTGAAGGACCAAAGATGGTGGTTCCTGGAAGAATGTATGAATTCTGCTGTAAGAACTCCCACAGAAAAAATTGGGCCAGGTGCAGTAGCTCATGCCTGTAATCTCAGCACTTTGGGAGGCCAAAGTGGGTGGATCACTTGAGGCCAGGAGTTCGAGACCAACTTGGGCAACATGGTGAAACCCCATCTCTACTAAAAATACAAAAATTAGCTGGGCATCATGGCACATGCCTGTAATTGCAGCTGCTTGAGAGGCTGAGGAGGAGAATTGCTTGAACCTGGGAGGTGGAGGTTGTAGTGAGCTGAGATTGCACCACTGCCCTCCAGCCTGGGCAACACAGCAAGACTCCATCTCAAAACAAAACAAAACAAAAAAAGAATTCCCACAGAAAAAAAAGTACAGATGCTGCCCTGTTGGCATACTGTGGTTACTATGCCATACCTGTCTTCATACACTGGTGGCGACACAGCCCATGGGTGTCCTGTGAGTCTGTATGTTTAGTTGAACCAGAAGTTGGACTGGAAGACCCCTGGTGGATGGGGCAACCTCACTAATTTTCATCTGTAAAGTTAAGATAATGATGAAACATTGGGTACTGCATCCTTCTGGTTCAATGCTATATCTCTACCATTTAACACAATGCCTGGGACAAGAATTATAAGTTGAACGAGGAATTGATTAATTAATTTTAAGTGAATTTATGGAGTTATTGTGAGGATTAAAATAATGTGGGAAGACAGTTTCATACCTGGAGCACTGTAATCTTTCATTATAGAGAAAGGAAATGTGGGAGGAGTGGGGATTAGGGAGATATTGGTTAAAGGATACAAGATTTAAGCAAGGAGGAGGATATAAATAATATTATTACTCCAATATTATTCTTCTGGAATATTTTCCAAGACTCCATAGAATTTTCTTTTTTTACAAAAACGAGCTAATACTTCAGTTGCTCCTTCCTAACTTGCTCTTTAATCACTTAACAATGTATCATAGATGTCTTTCCATGTTAATATATACAGACAGACATCATCATTTTAAATTATTTAAATCATTATCATTTAAATTAAGTTGCCGAATACTGCTTTTACATCAGGGACTCTTTCTTGAAATTACATGTGAAATAATGCAATAAACAGATTTGTAAATGTTATAATAAAATATGAGAGCTATTAAACCTTCATTCCCTGTATTTGCTTAATCAAAAATAAAAAGTTCCAAGACAGGCCAAATGTTACCACAGATAACAGTTTCCTCCACTAAAAATGGTATCACTAAAGACCAAATGTTACCCTCACTCCCACCACTAAAAATTGCAACACCTAATTTCTTTCCAAACTATGTCAACATGAATTTATTTTCTTAGTGTGTGTATACATTAGTTAATAAGTCAACAGTTGTTTCTTGGATAGCTACTATGTGTCAAACATAATGTAGTTAATGGGGAGAAAAAGATTACTAGGTCAGAGTCCTCCTAGGTCAACCTGAAATACAAATAATAGCAGCACAATTTAGGTGGACTACAGTTAAGGTACGTATAAAGTGCTTTAGTCACAGAAGAGGGTCTGGCTAGTTCTGCCTAGGGCAGGTAAAGAGTGTTTCAAGGAAGAAGTGACATTTACACTCAGTCTAGAATATTGGATAAAGGAAATATCAAAGATTTCACTTGTTTGTATATAAATAAAGCATTTGATACAAGGTCAAAATATTAATTACTCCCAGAAAAGAAGTTCCAAACTTACATGAATGGTTCCTAAAACACATGGATTTTAGAGTCGAAGTCGGAGTTTTACTCTAGGTAATGTGGTTATTGCATCTAATTTGTGTTACTTTAGCTAATGTAGTTACATCTAGTCAGTTACATCTAGCTAGTGTTACTCTAAGTAGTGTGGTTATCACATGGCCACAAATATCCTCAAATCCCAGTTAAGTGACCATCAGTTGCTTGCCATTTTTTGTTTCTTTTTTTTGCCTTTGGTTTTAAGGAGAATCATGTGGAAGAATGTAATTGGCTGAGTGCCAACCCAGTGCCAGGAGGAACAACTCTAAATGTCTAACCACAGGTCATGAATTATTACAGTCATCTTTGCAGAGAAAAACAGGCACTGTTGAGACAGTACTCTAAGAAATGTACAGTTACAGACTTCAGGGTGGCATAGCGTGGTGGCAGAGAAGAGGTTCCCAAGTCAGAAGTTTTGACCATATGTGAGTCCATATATTCTACCACATAATAGCTCTTCCATCTTTTGTTTATTCTTTTAGTATCTCTGAAGAAGTTACTTCTCTAAACCTTGGGTTTCCCAGACCTGTATCTATTATCTTAGGGTAAAAAGAGATTGATAATAATACCCACACTGCTTCACAAGGTTGTCATAAGAACCAAAAAATACCTTCAAGAGTCCTTAGCAAATGTTAAAGAACATTAATGACTTCAACAGCATTGTCTTTGGGGTCAGTTAGTTCTGGCTTTACATCTCAGCTCCAGCTGACCCCTAATGACTTGTCCTCTCTGGGGCTCAATTTCCTCTTCTGTAAAATGGGGATATTTACTTAGATATGTGTGTTTTGGTCTCAAGGAGAACCAGAAGACAGAAAATGAGTGAGGACAAACTTATGGCCCAAAAGGCTGACATTGACCTGGTATGCAAAATTCAGCTGAACAAGTTTGTTGTTGTTGTTGTTGTTGTTATTGTTTGTTTTGGTTTGGTTTGGTTATTTGAGATGGAGTCTCATTTGTTGCCCAGGCTGGAGTGCAGTGGAGTGATCTTGGCTCACTGCAACCTCCACCTCCCAGGTTCAAGAGATTCTCCTGCTTTCAGCCTCCTGAGAAACTGAAACAGGCTGTGCCACCACACCTGGCTAATTTTTGTATTTTTAGTAGAGAAGGGGTTTCACCATGTTGGCCAGGCTGGTCTCAAGCTCCTGACCTCAGGTGATCCACCCTCCTTGGCCTCCCAAAGTGCTGAGCCACCACACCCACCCTCTGTTTATTAAAACACTAAAATGTTATGATATTGATTGATTTACAAGTATCTGCCCAACCCTCTCTTATGCCCTCCCTAACATCCACCCTTATTCCTCACTAGAATTCCCCTGCCCCAAAAATTCCCATGATCTAGCAAGCATAGGTGTTAACATCTGGATAAGCAGGGAGCCTCCAGGATCCTGCCCCCAGCACTATAGCTGGATTAAATTCCAGTGCTTTGATGGATTCAGTTCTATATTTTGACTATCATCCCTGTCACCACTATAGCAAAATCTGTTTCCAGCAGCAAGTCCCCTTGCAGTTGGTGTATTTCCTTGTGCAAGGAACAACTTGTTAAAGAGCTTCTGTGCCACAAACAATAGTTTGATGGCTGGTTGCTAGGACCAGACTGGCCACAGGCCATCCTGCCCACAGCTCTCTAATAAGGCTGGCCCAGTGACCACCTTTCTTCTTGGGTTGTTTGTGCCAGCCTGGTACAGAAATCCTGCCCGCACTGCTGGAAGTGTTGGGAACTGTGAGGACAACATAGCAACAGAAATGTGGGTAAAGAAACTGGAGAAAGAGAGAGAGAGAATGAGAGAGAGACAGCGAGACTGAGAGAAGAGAGAATGAAGACATCTACTATCTCTGAGGGGAAAGGGAAGAACAATCAGAAATACTGAAATATAACAGATGAGAGGAGCCTGGAGTGCCAGAGGTCTGGTAGGGACCCTATTTAACAATAACAAGAACAAAAACATAGGAATTCCTATTAAAGTGGCATTAAGGAGACAGAAGGGAAGAAATGCAACTTCTGGCTATGTACAAAGGAAAGCTGGAGGGAGGAAAGGAGGCAGAATTACTTTTTTTCATGCACCTTCAGTGGTTTACCTTGCAAAAATTCAAATAAACTGAAGGAAACCCAGATAAGGGCAACAAAAGCAATTAAGGTTATAAACAGAGTCCATTAAATTGATTTTCAGAGATTCTGTACCTTTCAAATAATGAGAACTATTAATTAACGGAATAGTCTTCATGAAAATGGTGGAAATAGAGGAAATTTCAAATAATCATACCCTAGAAGATGTCCTATAAAATATTATACTTTACCAAGCTGGAGGTAGATTAGTTATATATTTTTCTATTTCTCATTTCTCATCCAGGAAGCAGAAATTAGAATTACAATGACTCACTCTCTCCTTAATATTGATGAACTGTCCTTGATAGGAAATTTGTTAATTTGCCAGACAAGAAGGTTGGATGAAATCTCATTTGCTTTAAGAGTCAAAAATGGCCAGACACGGTGGCTCACGCCTGTATTCCCAACATTTTGGGAGGCTGAAGCAGGGGGATTGCTTGAGCCCAGGATTTTAAGACCAGCCTGGGCAACATGATGAGAACCCTGTCTCTACAAAATTACAAAAATTGAAATTAGCCGAGCATGATGGTGTACGCCTGTGGTCCCAGCTACTCGGGAGGCCAAGGCAGAAGGACTACTTGAGCCCAGCAGGTCAAGGCTGCTGTGAGCTGTGTTCACACCACGACACTCCAGCCTGGGCAACAGAGCAAAACCCTGTCTCAAAGAAAAAAAAAAAAAAACAAGAAATGGATCAGCCAGGCATGGTGACTCATGCCTGCAATCCTAACACTTTGGGAGGCTGAGGCAGGAAATCACTTGAGCCCAGGAGTTCAAGACTACCCTGGGCAACATAGTAAGGCCCTATCTCTACCCCCCCCCAAAAAAAAAAAGTATTAGCCAGGAGTTCTGGCACGTGCCGGGATGTGCCTGTAGTCCCAGCTACTTGGGAGGCTGAGGTGGGAGGATCACTTCAGCCAAGGAGGTCGAGGCTGCAGTGAGCCGTGATCATGTCACTACACTCCAGCCTGGGCAACAGAACCAGATCCTGTCCCTCAAATAAAAAGAGAAAGAAAGAGAGAAAGAGGAAGGAAGGAAGGAAGGAAGGAAGGAAGGAAGGAAGGAAGGAAGGAAGGAAGGAAGGAAGGAAGGAAGGAAGGGGAAATTACTCATTTGCATTGTATTGCCCTTAAAACTTAATTTAATAGTGGTGATCTCTAAGTGTGGTACTATATGTGGCGATTATGTTCTAGGTTTATTTGTTTTTGAGACAAGATCTTGCTCCATTGACCAGGCTAGAGTGCAGGGACACAATCATGGCTCACTGTACCCTCAACCTCTTGGGCTCAAACAATCCTCCCACTTCAGCCCCCAAGTAGCTAGGACTGCAAGCACAGGCCACCATACCAGGCTAATAGTTTGTTAATTTTTTTTTTAAAGACAAGATCTCACTATGTTCCTGGCTGGTCTCAAACTCCTGGCCTCAAGTGATCCTCCAAACTCAGCTTTCCAAAGCACTGGGATCACAGGCATGAGCCACCTATTTTCTTTCTAAAAATATTTCTCTGATTTTTTTTCCTCTAAATATTTTATTCATGGGTATGTATTACCTTTGATATCAGAAAAAAAAATATTTAACTTAGATGTATACACTTCCTTGGTTACATAGTTTAAAATAGTTTTGCTGTGGATTATAAAAAAAATTCATTCTATCATGTAAAAATAAACATCACTGACATATAAAAGAGAAAGATATGTTTGCCTATTTTATCATGCTTTATGATTCTATAATAATTCTATTTTAATGGCAAAGATTCCACATTTTCTTTGTTTATTCCAAATTTAAATTATAGAGCCGGGTGTGGTGGCTCATGCCTGTAATCCCAGCTTTTCAGGAGGCCGAGGTGGGTGGATCACTTGAGGTCAGGAGTTTGAGATCAGCCTGGCCAACATGGTGAACCTCCGTCTCTACTAAAAATACAAAAATTAGCTGGATGTGGTGGCACACGCCTGTAATCACAGCTACTTGGGAGGCTGAGGCAGGAGAATCACTTGAACCTGGGAGGCAGAGGTTGCAGTGAGCCTAGATGGGGCTACTGCACTCCAGCCTGGGCGACAGAGTGAGATGCTGTCCCAAAAAATTTTTAAAAATTAAAATACAGAAGCATTTCAGAGAGGGACTATAGGTTATTAGCACTGTGCTACTATAGAGAAAAAATTATTTTTAGTATCCACCTAATGATTTTGATAATTCTAGAATTACCTGCATTGAGCATTTCTTCTTGATGTTAATGCTCTTTTTGTATTAAGAGTACAGACAGTACCTGAGTTGTTCATTAGGGTTGATTCACACTTTTGTTTTGTATGCAATTTGAGCTAAAAGTAATGATCACAGGTGCTTTCAAGCTTCATGCAGTAATTAAAGGAAAATTGCTTAATCTTTTTTCTCCTTTAATAATAATTTCTTACATAAAAAGTAGAAGGAGGAATATTTAATGCTTAAATTGTTATTATGGAACTTGAGTAATTTAGAGTGCAGTAAAATATTTGAACTTAACTCTTAACTCTATTAATTTAAATCCCAGCCACTGCAACAATTCCTTAAAAATACAGCATTATGGTTAAGTTCAGAAATATGTCTTACAGGGGCCGGGAGCCCTGGCTCATGTCTGTAATCCCAGCACTTTGGGAGGCTGAGTCGGGCAGATCACTTGAGATCAGGAGTTCGAGACCAGCCTGGCCAAGATAGTGAAACCCAGTCTCTACTAAAAATACAAATAATTAGCTGGGTGTGGTGGTGCATGCTTGTAATCCCAGCTATTTGGAAGGCCGAGGCAGGAGAATCGCTTGAACCCAGGAGGTGGAGGTTGCAGTGAGCCGAGATTGCACCATTGCATTCCAGCCTAGGCGACAAGAGTGAAACTCTGTCTCCAAAAAAAAAAAAAAAAAAAAAAGGAAAGGAAAAATAAACAAGTCTTACAAACAATTTGCAGAACTTGACCTTTACAAACCACTGATAGTGTCATTGGTATCATCACTATTATGTCGCTTTCTCTTTCAATTCACAACATTTTTCTTTTCTGGATTAAGATTTAATCATTCTGTAATCCATATCATTTTATCTCACCTTTATCTCAGAAAAGGACCAATACTAAAATTGGACTAAAGTTGGTAAGTGACAATGCCCAAGTATTAAGGTATAGGACAGGCCGGACGCGGTGGCTCACGCCTGTAATCCCAGCACTTTGGGAGGCCGAGGCTGGCGGATCACGAGGTCAGCAGATTGAGACCATTCTGGCTAACACAGTGAAACCCCGTCTCTACTAAAAATACAAAAAATTAGCCAGATGCAGTGGTGGGCGGCTATAGTCCCAGCTACTCGGGAGGCTGAGGCAGGAGAATGGCGTGAACCTGGGAGGCGGAGATTGCAGTGAGCCGAGATTGCGCCACTGTACTCCAGCCTGGGTGACAGAGCGAGACTCCGTCTCAAAAAAAAAAAAAAAAAAGTATAGGACCGTGCTTACTATAATCAGCATATTTACTACATGATAACCCATAAGATCATAAGACTTCCTCTAGTGTCCTGGCATACTTCAAGTAGTATTTTAAAAATTAAATTAAAGCTCAGCCCTCCAGAGAATTAATTCAAAATCACGCATTGTTAGTTTTCTGCTAAAGAGAGTGGAAGTGTAACCCTGGGTTGATGATTTGAGGCTGGTAAAAGCATGGTTTGATTCTTTACATTTAAGAGTGAGCTTTATACTGAGGAATACGCCCCTCCCCAGTCACAGAATGGAACTATAACTCTCATACAACCCACTTCACAACTTCCTGAGCTCACAGATTTCTCCAGGAGGATCAGGCCAAATAGTTTGCTAGGCACCACACAAAAGGATCCACTGTTGGTGAAAGTATCTTAAAATATAACCCCAACTCAATAGAACAGTATATTTATTTTCTTATTAAAAAAGGTCAGTATATTTGTTTACATCAATGTTTCTGCATAACTAAATTAGATTCGAAATTGAGCAGAATCAAAAATTGCCAAGAGTTGCAAGAAAAATAAAAATCTAATATTGGCAGAAGATATCCTTAAAAAGAGCCAATTTAGCCATATATATATAAATATTACAAGGGTTAGAGGAGTACCAGGATCCCAGACGCCTTCTATTGGCAGAAACAGCCTTTATGGTCCACTTTCCTAAAAGAGGAATGTTTGCGATCAGAGGAATTGGCAGAATCATAGAGTATTTATGTATATGTCTATTTATTTGTTTGTTTATTTTGAGAGGGAGTCTTGCTTTGTCACCCAGGCTGGAGTACAGTGGCGCCATCTCGTCTCAGTACAACCTCTGCCTCCCAGCTTCAAATGATTCTCCTGCCTTAACCTCCAAGTAACTGGGATTACAGGCTCACATCGCCACACCCAGTTAACTTTTGTCTTTTAGTAGAGACAGGGTTTCACCATGTTGGCCAGGCTGGTCTCAAACTTCCTGACCTCAAGTGATCCTCTCACCTCGGCCTCCCAAAATGCTGGGATCACAGGCGTGAGCCACTGCGCCCGGCCAAATACATATATATTTTTAATTTTTGGTGTATATATTAAATAAGTGACACAAGTTATGCTTATAAACTGCATATTAGAGCTATAATGTGTTTAGGAAATGAACTCCATAGTCAATTTCCAAATTTAAGGAGTTCTTTGTACTGGAAATTGTAATAAATATAATTGAAATTATAATAAACCTAAAAAATGATGTACTTTTGTTTTAATTGAATTGTAAGACCTTGATGTATTTTGATTTTTGGAAGACATTTTACAGTCTCACATGATATTCTCAAAAATAAAAATGTGGACTTGATAATGGCAGTTGGAGAGTGCTAACAGTAATAATAATGTCAAGGTGAAAGCAGGTCTCTGAAGTACTCCACAGGATTCTGCTCGTGACCCTATGGGTTTCAAATAGTTTTTTTTTTTTTGTTTTTTTTTGAGATGGAGTCTTGCTTTGTCACCCAGGCTAAAGTGCAGTGGCACGATCTTGGCTCACTGCCATCTCCATCTCCCCCCAGGTTCAGGTGATTCTCCTGCCTCAGCCTCACGAGTAGCTGGGATTACAGGCTTACCACCATGCCCACCTAACTTTTGTTTTAGTAGAGATAGGGTTTCACCATGTTGGTCAGGCTGGTCTTGAACTCTTGACGTCCAGTGATCCGCCCACCTCGGCCTCCTAAATACTTATTCGACTAGTACGTTGAATAGCTAAGACCAGAGTGTTGCTAATAAGAAGGATAGAAAGAAAGGCATATTACCAATGGCACACATAAGTGTGTGGAATGAATGTCTAAGAATAGTGACAGAAATCATGAGTTCCAAATGAGTAGAACCTTGCAAATACTAGAAACACCCAAGCAGACTTTTACAATTCTGTTCTGACAAAAAATGACTCTACTGAGAGGAGTGAGGAGGAGCCATGAGAAAGTGACACTGATGATCTAAATCATCATCTACCATAGCACATCCATAGATAATGTGTGAAATATGTAAATTAAGCAACAGCAATTTATCTAGTCATAACAATGGTAATTATCAAAACAGTTGAAATCATTAAAAGTGGTTGAACTGCTCTTCAGAACCATTTTAATTTTAATTTTTTTTTTTTTTTGAGAAGGAGCCTCTCTCTGTTGCCCAGGCTGGAGTGCCGTGGCATGATCTCGGCTCACTGCAACTTTCGCCTCCCAGGTTCAAGCGATTCTCCTGCCTCAGCCTCCCGAGTAGCTAGGACTATGGCCCCTACTACCACGTCCAGCTAATTTTTGTATTTTTAGTGGAGACGAGGTTTCACCATTTTAGCCAGGATGGTCTTGATCTCTTGGCCTCATAATCTGCCCACCTCAGTTCCCAAAGTGCTGGGATTACAGGTGTGAGCCACTGCGCCCAGCCAGAATTTTAACTTTTAATACACGTGCATTGATTAATTTGACAAAAATATTTTAAAAGTTAAATTTAGATATTAACCCTCTCCTCTCAAAACAATTATTTTTAAAGCAAAAACCAGAAGTCCTCTTCTACTAAAAAGGGACCAGCAATTTGGAAAATGTCAAATTCCAGGTGTGGGGAAGAAATGTACAAGACGATCTTAAAATATCTTATGATACCCGATAGGAAGGATGGTGTCAGGAAATTAGGGTCATGACCAAGGGATGGAGGAGCCAACTCAAATAGGCTCTCACCGGCTAAAGCTGGAACGATCAAGCACCAAAATGAATAATGATGGCAATGGACTGAAACATCTAAAATCTATTTAAATTCATTTGTTCATAATGATACCTAGAAACAACACTCATTCATCACTTCGGGGGACATTAAAGAACCAACTCACATTATTTTGAAAACTGATAAAAGGAGTCAAGTATTTACCTTGCCTATTCTGTACAATAGAGTATAGGTGACAGTTTTCTTTCAGAATTATTTCAGCTAATAAATGAAGAAGGAATGACAGAATTATAATGTCTTCATTGCCACCCCTAATGAATCAGTGGATCCGAGATAGGAGGTGGGACTCGATTCCAGAGGTAAAGCTTGGACACTGGACCCAATTGAGTACTAGCTAAAACAGGGATGAGGTAGAAGCAACTTTCCATAAGACACACTCACCAATGTGCCATGTCAGTTTACCATTGCCATGGCAACACCCTGGCGTTACTGCCCTTTTCCGTGGCAATGAGCTGACAACCCAGAAATTACTACCCTTTTCCTGGAAATTTCTGCATAAACCACCCCTTAATCTATATGTAATTAAAAGTAGGTATGAAGGCCAGGCGCAGTGGCTCATGGCTGTAATTCCAGCACTTTGGAAGGCTGAGGTGGGTGGATTGCTTGAAGTCAGGAGTTTGAGACCAGCCTGGCCAACATGGTGAAATTCTGTCTCTATCAAAAATACAAAAATTAGCTAGGCAACTGTAATCCCAGCTACTTGAGAGGCTGAGGAAGGAGAATCACTTGAACCCATGAGGCAGAGGTTGCAGTGAACCGAGATGGCACCACTGCACTCCAGCCTTGGTGACAGAGTGAGGCTCTGTCTCAAACACAAAACAAAACAAAAAAACAAAAACAACAAAAAAAGTAGGTATGAATATGACTGCAGAGCTGCCCTGCACTGCTACTCAGCACACTGCCTGAGGGGTAGCCCTGCTCTTCAGGAGCAGTTACAAAGCTGTAACACTGCTGAAGCTCTAACACTGCTGCTTCAATGAAGCTGTTTTCTTCCACCCTACCACCAGCTCACCCTTGAATTCTTTCCTGAGCAAAGCCAAGAACCCTCACAGGCTAAGCCCCACTTTAGGGCTTGTCTGCCCTACATCAGACCTAAGCAAGCTCATCAGTGGCTTCTAGTTTCACAAAGCAGAGACAATAAATTATGCACCTCCTGATGGAAAACATAGTACTTTCTACGAGACAGTCTTGTCAAATAAGTTACAATAAGTTTGAACAACCCTCTAAGTCTGCCTACCAATTTACAGAAAATAGTGTTTCAATCAGCAAAATAATGACTAAGAGTAACTCTACAGGACAAATAAATTGATTGATCCATGCATATGTTCATTGCAGCACTATTTCACAATAGCAAAGACATAACATCAACCTAAATGCTTATCAGTGATAGAATGGATAAAGAAAATGTGGTACATATATACCATGGAATACTAGAGATCATGCCCTTTGCAGGGACATGGATGGAATTAGAAGCCATTATCCTTAGCAAACTAAGGCAGGAACAGAAAACCAAATACCACATGTTCTTATAAGTGGGAGCTGAATGATGATGTTGCAGGACTTTTCCCTAGTTCAGCTAAAGACGGGGTTCTTTGTCCCACAGCCATGAAAATTCAGGCTCACAGATAATTTGAATGCTGAATAAGACAGGGCTTTATTGGGTGCAAAAGGAAGAAAAGGAGGAAACAGGAACTCTTGCAAGGCCAGAGTCCCTGCTAGAGTGCTTCCCACCAGCAGTTTCACCCCAGTGTGCAGGCTGGTTGGCATTTTTCCAGGGACCCTCTCCCACCAGCTGTCTCCATGAAAACACATGGACACGTGGGAGAGAACAACACACACACTGGGGCCAGTCAGATGGGGGGTTGTGGAGGGAGAAAGAGTATCAGGAAAAATAGCTAATGGATGCCAGGCTTAATACCTAGGTGATGGGATGATCTGTGCAGCAAACCACCATGGCAAACATTTACCTATGTACCAAACCTGCACATCCTGCACATGTGCCCCTCAACTTAAAATAAAAATGGAAGAAAAAAAAACCTGAAAGATCAAAAAAGACTTAAGAGGCAGGGCATGGTGGCTGACACCTGTAAGTTCAACATTTTGGGAGGCCAAGGCGGGAAGATCACTTGCACCCAGGAATTGAAGACTAGCCTGGGCAACATAGTGGGACCCTGTCTCTATTTTTTTTTAAAGATTTTTTAAAAAGATTTTTTTAAAGGCAAGAAACATGCCACTCAGTTGCAAAGTACTCATCATATTTGGATACCAATTCAAATAAACAAACTTAAAGAAAAAAGAAGAAAAAAACTTATAAGGCAATTGGGCAAATGTAGATACTGACTGATGATGTTAAGGAATTACTATTAATGCTTTTAGGTGGATGTGGTATTATAGTTATGTTATTTTAAAAGGATTTTCTTTTATAGGTACATATTAAAATATTTACAGATGAAATCTATATTATCTTAAGATTTGCTTCAAAATAAACTGGATGGCTGGGGGAAATCAGTGTGGGTATAAATGGACTTGACTATCAGTTGATAATGGATAATTAAATTGGCTGATAGATACCATGGGGTTGATTATATTACTTATTTTATTTTATTTTGAGACAGAGTCTCACTCTGTTGCCAGGTTGGAGTGCAGTGGCACGATTTTGGCTCATTGCAACCTCCGTCTCCCAGGTTCAAGCAATTCCCCTGCCTCAGTCTCCCGAGTAGCTGGGACTACAAGCACCTGCCACCACACTTGGCTAATGTTTTGTGTTTTAATAGAGCCAGGGATTCACCATGTAGGCCGGGATGGTCTCTATCTCCTGGAATGATCTGCCCACCTTGGCCTCCCAAAGTGCTGGGATTACAGGTGTGAGCCACTGCACCCGGACTACTTTCATACATTTGAAATATTCTATTACAAAAAGGAAAAGTAGGCCAGGCATGGTGGCTCACACCTATAATCCCAGCACTGTGGGCGGCCGAGCACAGGCAGATCACTTGAGGTCAGAAGTTTGAAACCAGCCTGGCCAACATGGTGAAACCCCATCTCTACCAAAAAAAAAAAAAAATTAGCCGAGCATGGTGGCATGCACCTGTAGTCCCAGCTACTTGGGAGGCTGTGGTGGGAGAATCCTTTGGAACCAAGAGGCAGAGGTTGCAGTGAGCTGAGATGGGACCACTGCACTCCAGACTGGGTGATAGAGTGAGACCCTATCAAAAGAAAGGAAAGAAGAAAGAAAGAAAGAGAGAGAGAGAGGAAGGAAGGAAGGAAGGAAGGAAGGAAGGAAGGAAGGAAGGAAGGAAGGAAGGAAGGAAGGAAAAGAAAGAAAGAAAGAAAGAAAGAAAGAAAGAAAGAAAGAAAGAAAGAAAGAAAGAAAGAAAGAAAGAAAGAAAGAAAGAAAGAAAGAAAGAAAGAAAGAAAGAAAGAAGGAAAGAAAGAGAGAGAGAGAGAGAGAAAGAAAGAAAGAAAGAAAAAGAAAGAGAAAAGAAAAGAAAGAGAAAGGAAAGAAGGGAGGGGAAGGGAAGCGGAAGGGAAGGGGAAGGGAAGGGGAAAGGAAGGGAAGGGAAGAAAAAATAGATGGAATAGGGCAAGACCTGTAGATTACTGAGAGGGAGTGGGATATTTCTATACTTGTCTGGCTTTTGTTGAGAATTGTAGTAACTTTCCCTGCCCCCAAAACGGCAACAGAAAGATTTCTAGTGTCACATGCTGTGTCAGAACATTAACACATATCATGAAAACATGGAGTCCATCTTTTCTCCCTTTGTATCGGTGAGCTTGTAACTACAACCAATAAAGATTAATGAAAGTAATATTACACCATTTCCAAGGCTAAATCACACACACGCACAAAAGATATAGGTCTGGCTGTCTCAGTGTGCTTGCCACCATGAAGAGAGCACACAACATGGAGAGGCCACATGTAGGTATTCTGCCCATTAGTTGCAGCTGAGGTCTCAGCCAACAGCTGGCATCAACTGCCCGACATGCGAGTGAGCAAGTCTTCAGATGATTCCAGTCCCCAGCCTTGGAGTTTTACAACTAAGGCCCCAGTATCATGGATGAGAGACAAGCTATCTCCATTGTATCCTGTCCCAATTCTTGATCCACAGAATCTTGGAGCATAATAAATGGATTTTATATGACACTAAGTTTTGGGGTACTTTGTTCCACAGCCAAAGTAACTGTAACAAGCGTACTTATATTCAGAATTGAAAGGGTAGAATGCACTTTTCTCAGCAAGCACAGATGAAGTTTTTCAGCGATTCCTAGGGATTTGGCATTTTCTCCTGCCTTCAGTTGCATAGCTCGGCTGTGACAGCCAATCCTTTTGCATATAATTTAGTAATAAAGTTTAATCTGCTTTGGCATATCTTTGTTTCTTTAGGACCTTGACTGTTGCTTTGAAGGGAAATAGGAAGTTGTAGTCCTTCTTCTTACAAATGAATATTTGCTTTATCAATATGAAATCTGCACTCTACTGCTCTGTTCTACGCCTTCCAAAGCACCTAAAAGTCTTCTGTTTTAATGCCAAATCTCAACGTAATCTTTTTGAACATTGTATATATCAATTAAACTTGACACATGTAGGACCAATAATGCACATAACTTAACTGAAGTTATGAAAGTATGAACAGCTGTGACAGAAAATCCAGGCAGACAAAAGGTATTCCCTGACTACATCTACATGCAAAATTAAGACTATATAGAAAAGCATTCTAAACAAAATTTTTAAAAATTTGCAAAAAAAAAATTTTTTTTAAATGATTCCACAAAGAAAAATCTCAATTTATTTGAGAAATGGTAGCTTTGACTAGAAGCAATAAAACTACAAAATGATGAAAAAAAGACAGCTTAGTCACATTTTTTATAAAATTACAAGTCTCCTAATTAATAGCAAAATCGAAATTGAACTGACATATTAAGCACTTAATCATGATGATAATACTACATAGTAAAAGTTATGGAATAGGGCTAATGCCAGATGCAGAGGAAAATATACAACTTTACGTGTTTTAATAAACAAGAAATGGCCGGGCACAGTGGCTCAGGCTTGTAATCCCAGCACTTTGGGAGGCCAAGGCGGGCAGATCATGATGTCAGGAGATTGAGACTATCCTGGCTAACACAGTGAAACTCCATCTCTACTAAAAATACAAAAAATTAGCCAGGCATGGTGGCGGGCACCTGTAGTCCCAGCTACTCAGGAGGCTGAGGCAGGAAAATGGCGTGAACCCAGGAGGCAAAGCTTGCAGTGAGCCAAGATCACGCCACTGCACTCCAGCCTGGGCGACAGAGCAAGACTCTGACTCAAAAAAAAAAAAAAAAGGAAAAAAAATTAACTCTAGCAAAATAAATGTAGGACAAAAGGATTAGTAAACATAGAAACAGAAATCAATGTAATGAATTAGAGAACAAACTCACTTATTTCATAAATATAAACGAGATAATTCTTTAATTCTTTAAAATGCCCCCAATAATAGGGACAAAACTCTAGCTGCTACTCACACAATAGGTGCATTTGGTTGTTGCCAGGTGAGCCTCCAATGCCCATAACCAAGGAGGATTTAACAAGGGGATTTTATTGCTTGCAACAAGTAAGGAGGACACCAGAGGTAGTGCCCCAAAGCAGTGCCCCCACAAACAGGCGTGAAAACCGAGCATGTCTTGGGCTGGTCAGCTGAATCATTGTGTGTAGACAAGGAGTCCTGGCCGCACAGGCGCAGTGGCAGATTATGTTTCTACATATGTCACATGTATAGAAAATAGAGAATAAGCTCCTCCCTGGGCCAGGTTTTTAAGATGATAACAATGAGAGTTCGCCAAAGTTCATCTCCTACTCAACCATCTCTGGATCCAAGTGTTTTTTGTTTTTCTGGGGCTGAGCTTCTTCCAGGAACTTTTTGAAACAACTCATGGTGCAACAGTTACAAGTGGGCACTTTTTCAGTGTGTACCGGAAAACCCAGGGCCCCTGAGTTACATACCAGTCTATCACAATTTTTAAAAAATAACCAGTGGGTAACATTGAGAATTTAAAAATAAAACCACAGATTGAAAGAAATATAAGCAATTATGAGACAGTGCTATATTCAACTTTATGTGAATACATTAAAATCTAGATGAAATAAAGACATTTTCCAGAAAATATAAATCAGTTCCTCCTGTAGGGTATTACAGGTCACACTCATATCAATGTGGTAGGAGCCTTGACTAGACCTATAACTATGGAACAAATTGAAAATGTCAAAGATAAGCCTCTCCAAAGACACTACACTCAGATAGTTTTACTAGGAAATTCTATACAATAAAACCATCATAAATTTTTTTCTATTATGTAAATTATTTTTAAAAAAGAAGATCTTTAAATATCATTCTAAAATGCCTTAATAAGAATCCAGAAGAATAAAACAGGCAGATTTCATTTATAAACACCAATATAAGGTTTCTAAATAAAATTTTAGCAAATTGAAAAGCATGAAATTTAATCAAGTAGGATTTTTAACCAGAAATATTAAGATAATTCAACATTAGAATACATTTTTGTAGCTTAATCTCAATAAAATAGCACCGTATCACTTTCTACCTACTTATCCTGCTTCAGTTTTCTTCATGGTACTTGCTGTGATTTGAGTGTTTGTGTCCTCTCCAAAATTCATGTTGAAACTTAATGCCCAATATAACATTATTAATAGGTGAGGCTTTCAGGAGGTGATTAAGCCATGAGGGTGGTGCCCCCTGTATAGGACTAGGTGCCCTTATAAAAGGGCCTGAGGGACGAAGTTTGTTCCTTCTGCCCTTCCACCCTCTGCCAGAGAAGCACACAGGCTTTGACTTTCTTTTTGATTTCTGTAACCTCCAGTGCAGAGGACAGTACCTAGCACCATCTGCTTAGTAAATGCTGATTAAGTGAATTTTATTAATATGCTAAGAAGAAAAAATATAAATAATTATAATACATGCTGAAAATAGAGTGATAAAATTCAACATTTGTTTCTGATTCTAAAAGTTAGTAAACGGAGAACATTTAATTGAAATTATTAGCAAAACGTATATATAATAGCAAACCACAACAGGCATCCATATTAAAATCAGAAACAAACAAAAAGAATACTTGCCATGACCACAATTCATTACACTGTTCTGGAAGTTTTACCCAATAAAATAAAAGGAAATGGGTTACATGAAAGAACTTACAAAATTATTATTTACAGATGATAATGTGTCAACTTATTATACTCAAGAGAATATTTAAAAAACAATGGGTTAGTGTCACATGGCATCTTTTTAAAAATAAATAAATAAATTTAAAAAATAAAAAACAGGCTGGGCACAGTGGCTCATGCCTGTAATCCCAGCACTTTGGGAGGCCGAGACAGGCAGATCACCTGAGGTCAGGAGTTCGAGACCAGTTGGCCAACATGGTGAAACCCCATCTCTACGAAAAATACAAAAATTATCTGGGCATGGTGGCAGGCGCCTGTAATCCCAGATACTAGGGAGGGTGAGACAGGAGAATCACTTGAACCTGGGAGGTGGAGGTTGCAGTGAGCCGAGATCAGGCCATTGCACTCCAGCCTGGGTGACAATAGCAAGACTCTGTCTCAAAATAAATAAATAAAAATAAAAATAAAAAACAATGGGAAGCCATTAAAAGGTGCTAAACAGGGCCAAGGCGACATAAGCAGATTTGGCTCTACCCATACATGAAGAATGGAGAGGAGGAGAACAAGCCTGGATACTACTACAATTGTCCTGATGAGAATTGAGACTAACTCACAATAGCAGGTGCTGAAAGAAATGAATTAGAGAGATATTGTAGAGGTGAAATTCACTGGAAGTTGATGGTAAATTGGTTACTTGGGGTAAGAGAGTAGGAGGTATCTCCGATACCTCCTGCGTGGGGTTATAAATATGAGAGTTCTGGGAAAGAGAGCTGGAGACTCATTATACAGAATGTCGACTTTTCTAATACTCCTGTTTTCAGCCTTGTTCTTCACCGATATTCTTTAATGTGTCTGTGTCTCAAAGTCTGAAGTCTCCTTGGTTTAATTTCTTCAGGGAATAAGCCTCCCATCTCCAGTGGGGTCAGGGGATGGGCTATCTGCCTGGCTGCACAGGACAGGGGTTAGGACTGCTCTTTTTATAGACTTCTAATCAATACCCATGTGTCAGCTCCACCTACTGGGTGGAAACTAGACTCTTTGAGAGTCTGCTTTACGTTCTTTTGGTTACATGGTTGTTTTGGTTTTTTTTTTGAGAGGGAGTTTTCGCTCTTGTTGCCCAGGCTGGAGTGCAGTGGCATGATCTCGGTTCACTTCAACCTCCACCTTTTGGGTTCAAGCGATTCTCCTGCCTCAGTCTCCCTAGTAGCTGGGATTACTGGCATGCGCCACCACTCCTGGCCTCTTATTGTGGTTCTGATTCGCATTCCTTAATGATTAATGATGCTGAGCACCTTGATGTTGAGCACCTTTTCATATACCTATTGGCCATTTGTATATCTTTGGAGAAATATGTATTCAAGGTCTTTACCCATTTTAAAAATTGGGGTACTTGGGAGTTTTTTTGTTATTGAGTTGTAAGAATTTTTATACATTCTGGATATTAATCCCTTATCAGATATATGGTTTGCAAATATTTTCTCCAGTTCTACAGGTTGCTTTTTTACTGTATCGATTGTTTCCTTTCCTACTTTTTAAAGTTTGGTGTAGTCCCATTTGTCCATTTTTGCTTTGGTTGCCTGCACATCTGTTGTCATATCCAAGAAATCACTGCCAAATCCAGTGTCATGAAGCTTTTCCTCTACAGTTTGTTTGAGGAGTTTTATAGTTTCAGGACTTACTTTTGGTCTATTCCATCTTTAATTAACTTTTGTATATGATCTAGGGTAAGGGTCCAACTACATTCTTTTGCATGTGGATATCCAGTTTTCCCAACCCCATTTGTTGAAGAGACTATCCTTTCCTCATTGTGCAGCCTTGTCATCCTTGTCAAAGATCATTTGACCACGTATGTGAGGTTTTGCTTCTGTTTTATGCATTCTGTTCCGTTGGTCTAAATGTCTGTCTATATACCCATACTACACGGTTTTGACTACTGTAGGTTTGTAGAATGTTTTGAGATCAGGAAGTATGAGGCCTCCCATTTTGTTTTTCTTTCTCAAGATTGTTTTGGCTATGCAGGGTTTTTTTGCAATTCCATATGAATTTTAGGACGGGTTTTTCTATTTCTGCAAAAAATAACATTGATATTTTAATAGGGATTGCATTAAATCTGTAATTGCTTTGAGTAGTATGAGGATTTTAACAATATTAAGTCTTATGATCCATCAACACAGCTGTCTTATTGATTTGTATCTTCAATTTCTTTCAGCAATGTTTTGTAGTGACTTATGTAAAAGTCTTTTACTTTTTTAGTTATGTTTATTCCTAAGTATTTTATCTTTTTAATGCTATTGTAAGTGGAAGTGTTTTCTTTTCTTCCTTTTTTCTTAATTATTTGTTGCTAGTATGTAGGTACACAACTGATTTTTGCACAGTGTTTTTGTGTCCTGCAGCTTTGCTGAATTCATTTATTAGTTATTTTTTTGGGGGGGTTGTTGTTTGTTTGTTTGTTTGTTTTTGAGATGGGGGTTTCACTTTGTTGCCCAGGCTGGAGTGCCGTGGCATGATCTCAGCTCGCTGCAACCTCCGCCTCCCAGGTTCAAATGATTCTCATGCCTCGGCCTCCCGCATAACTGGAATTACAGGCACCTGCCACCACGCTTGCCTAATTTTTTAGTATTTTTAGTAGAGATGGAGTTTTGCTATGTTGGCCAGGCTGGTCTCAAACCCCTGACCTCAAGCAACCCACTTGCCTTGGCCTCCCAAAATGCTGGGATTACAAGGGTTGGTCACCGCGCCTGGTCCATTTAATAGTTTTAACTGTGTGTGTGTGTGTGTCTAATCTTTAGGAATTCTACATGTAAGATCATGTCACCTGGGAATAGAGATCATTTTACTTCTTCCTTTCCAATTTGGATAACTTTTATTTCTTTTTATTGCCTAATTGTTCTGTCTAGGACTTCCATGACTATGCTGAATGGAAGTAGTAAAAGTGGGCATCTTTGCCTTGATCCTGATCTTAGAAAGCAATCAGTTTTTTACCATTGGGTATGATGTAAGTTGTAAGCTTTTATATATGGCCTTTATTATGTTGAGGTAATTTCCTTCTAGTCCTTGTTGGTTGAATGTTTTTCTCACAAAAGCATGTTGAATTTTGTCAGATATTTTTTATCCATCAATAGCTTTTGTCCTCCATTCAGTTAATGTGTTGTATTATGGAATTGACTTTTTTTTTTTTTTTTTTAAAGACAAGATCTGGCTCTATTCCCCAGGCTAGAATGCAGTGCAGTGGCGTGATCTTGGCTCACTGCAACCTCCACCTCCTGGGGTCAAGTCATCCTCCCACCACAGCCTCCCAAATAACTGGGAATACAGGCACGCACCACCATGTCCAGTTAATTTTTGTATTTTTTGTAGAGACAAAGTTTTACCATGTTGGCCAGGCTGGTCTCAAACTCGTGAGCTCAAGCGATCTGCCCACTTAGGTCTCCCAAAGTGTTGAGATTACAGGCATGAGCCACTGCGCCAACCTGATTCACTTTTATATGTTGAAACATTCTTGTATTTCAGGAGTAAGTTCCTCTTGGTTATGGTGTATAATCCCTTTAATGTGCCATGAATTCAGGTTGCTAGTATTTTGTTGAGGATTTTGGCATCAATATTCAGGTATATTGGTCTATGGTTTTCTTGTTGTATCCTTGTCTAGTTTTGGTATCAGGGTAATGCTGGCCTCATAGAAAGTTTGGAAAATGTGAAGGATTTCTGTTAATTCTTAAATTTTTGGTAGAATTCTCTAGTGAAGGCATTTGGTCCTGGGCTTTTCTTTGTTGGGAGGTTTCTGATTACTGATTCAGCCTATTAACTAGTTACAAATCGTTCAGATCTACTATTTCTTCAAACCTCAGTATTGGTAGGTTGTATTCTTCTAGCAATTCATCCATTTGTTTTAAGTTATCCAATTTGTTGGTGTATAATTGTTCATAACAGTATGATCCGTTTTATTACTGTGGCATCGTTTGTGATGTCTCCTCTTTCACTTCTGAATTTTGTTGAGTCTTCTCTCTTGTTAATCTAGCTAAAGGTTTGCAAATTTTGTTGATTTTTTGTTTGTTTTGATTTATGAGATGAAGTCTTGCTCTGTTGCCCAGGCTGGAGTGCAGTGGTGTGACCTCTGCTCACTGCAACCTCCACCTCCTGGGTTCAAATGATTCTCCTCCTTAGGCTCCTCAATAGCTGGGATTACAGGTGCCTGCCACCATGCTTGGCTAATTTTTGTATTTTTATTACAGACGGGGTTTTGCCATTTTGGCCAGGTTGGTCTCGAACTCCTGTCCTCAGGTGATCCACCCACTTTGGCCTCCCAAGGTGCTGGAGATTACAGGCATGAGCCACTGCACCTGGTCAAACTTTTGTCGATATTTTTTAAAAACCTAACTTTTAGTTTTGTTGACTTCTTGGTATCGGCTTTCTAGTCTCTCTTATTTCTACTCTAAACTTTAGTATTTCCTTTCTTCTGCTAACTTTGGGTTAGGTTTGTTCTTTTTTCAGTTCTTTGAGGTATAAAGTTAGGTTGCTGATTTGAGATCTTCTTTAGTAATGCATTTTATATCATATACTGCTCTAAACTTCCCTCAGCATCTTATGGGATGCTTTCTTGCATCCCCATAAGTTTTCATGTGTTTTGTTGTTTGTTTTCATTTTTCTCAAGATATTTTCTAATTTCCCTTGTGATTTCTTCTTTGACTCATTGGTTGCTCAAGAATAAGTCATTTTTTCTTTCCACGTATTTGTGAAGTTTTTAGTTTTCCTTTTGCTGTTGATTTCTAGTTTCATTCCATTGGGTTTGGAAAAGATACTTGGTATGATTTAAATATTCTTAAATTTGTTGAGACTTGTTTTCTGTCCCAAAATGTGATCTATCTTGGAGACTGTTTTTATGTGCCCTTGAGAAGAATGTATACTTTTGCTCCTGTAAAGTGGAATGTTCCGCATATGTCTGGTCCAACTGGTCTGTAATGGACCTTATTGTGTAAACATAATAAGGTCTTTTGTTATTGATCTTCTATCTGATTGTTCTATTTAATATTGAATGTGGGGTACTGAAATCTCTTACTATTGTGTTACTTTCCATTTCTTCCTTCAGTTCTGTCAATATTTGTTTCATACGGTTGGATGCTTTGCTCTTAGATGCAAATATATTTATAATTGTTACATCTTTCTAATGAAGTGAACCTTTTATCATTATATAATGTTCTTCTTTGTCTCTTACGACAATTTTTGGTTTAAAGTCAGTTTTCTCTGATATAAGTAGGGCTGGTCTGGCTCTTTTTTGGTTACCATTTGCCTGTGTTAACAAAAGATCAATGAGTTCTGTGGAGGAAAAGGGGGAGCTTTATTTTCTAAAAGCAATCTGCAGATTGGAGAGATGCAGCCTTTAGTGCAAAATCAAAGTGTGACCTGAGGTCGGGGTTGGAAAGTTAGAGTTTATAAAGGCCAAAAACACAGGTCAGGGGAGGCGAATCAAGGGAGTGGGGAACAGAGTCTTGATTAAATGATCTTTAAGCCCCATTTCACCAGTCTGTCTTAATTAGCTGGTTCCAGGTGGTCAGTGGGGAGGCATCAGGTGGTCTGTTGGGGTCAGTTGAGGAATTTCTAGCTGCAGTTATTTTCAGGAATTGTTCTTTGACTTCGTTGTGGAAAAACGGGTTTTACAATGCTTTCCAAGGACACAGAGAGTGTGACCATTTCTTCACCCTGCCATATAACTCTTCGTTCTGCTTTTAAATTTTCAATCACAGGGAGTCCATCTTGTCTGTTAAGTGGGGGCATAATTTGACACATGGAATATCTTTTTCTATCCTTTAATGTTCAGCCTATGTGTGTCCTTATACTAATGTGAATCTCCTGTAGACAGTATATAGCTGAATCTTGTTTTCTTATTCATTCAGTCACTCTATATCTTTTCATTGGGAAGTTTAATCCATTTACATCTAAAGCAATCACTGATAGGGAAGGAGTCACTATTGCTGTTTTGTTATTTTTTTCTGCATGTCTTGTAGTTATTTTGTCCTTCTTTTCCTCTCTTACTGTATTCCCTTGTTTTTAGTTGTGTGTGTTTGTTTTTGTTTTAATGGTGTGCTTTGATTCCTTTTTCATTTTCTTTGTGCATCTTCAATGCACATTTTCTTTGTGATTACCATGAAGAATTTATAAAAATATCTTATACTTTTTTTTTTTTTGAGATGGAGTCTCACTCTGTCGTCCAGGCTGGAGTGCAATGGTGCAATCTCAGCTCACTGCAACTTCCACCTCTCAGTTTCAAGCAATTCTGCTTCAGCCTCCCGAGTAGCTGAGATTACATGCACCTGCCATCAGACCTGGCTAATTTTCATATTTTTGTAGAGACGGCATTTCACCATGTGGGCCAGGCTGGTTTTAAACTCCTGACTTCAGGTGATCCATTCTCCTTGGCCTCCCAAAGTGATGGGATTGTGGGCATGAGCCACTGTGGATGGCCAAAATATATTATACTTATAACAATCTATATTAAACTGACAATGACTTAATGTCAATCACACATAAAATCTCAAGTCATTTATATCTTCCCACCACTGTATGTTACCAATGTCACAAATTATATCTTTTTAATATTTTATATACATTAATGTAGTTTTATAGTTTAATTATTTCTATGCTTTGTCTTTTAAATTTATATACCAGAATTGATTTATGCATCACCATTACAATACTAAAGGATTCTGTATTTGTCTACATATTTACCTTTTCATAGAGCTTTATATTTTCACATGCTTTTGTGTTGCTTTCTAGAGTTCTAGAGTCATTTCTTTTCAACTTATAGGACTGCCTTTAGCAATTCCTTCAAAGCAGGTTTAATGATAAACTCCTTTAGTGTGTGTTTGTCTGGGAAGGGCTTTATTCTTCTTTCATTTTTGAAGGACAGACACTTTTACCAAATACAGTGTTTTTGGTGGACAGCTTTTTCTTTTCCTTTTTTCCTTTTTAATGGAGTCTTGCTCTGTCACCAGGTTAGAGTGCAGTGGCGCGATCTTGGCTCACTGAACCTCCGTCTCCTGGGTTGAAGTGATTCTCCTGCCTCAGCCTCCCAAGTAGCTGGGACTACAGGCATGCACTACCACGCCCAGCTAATTTTTGTATTTTTAGTAGAGACGGGGTTTCACCGTGTTGGCCAGTATGGTCTCAATCTCTTGACCTTGTGATCCTCCCACCTTAGCCTCCCAAAGTGCTGGGATTACAGGTGTGCACCACCATGCCTGGTCTGCACAGGTTTTTCTTTCAGCATTTTGAATACATTATCCCATCCTCTTCTGGTCTGTAATGTTTCTGGTGAGAAATCTGCTGATGTTACAGGAGCTTCCTTATATGTGACCAGTGACTTTTCTCTTGGGGTTTTCAACATTCTTTGCCATTGACTTTTGAAAACTTGATTGTAATGTGTCTTGGTTTGGGGTTCTTTGGGTTCATCTCACTTGGAATCCTCTGAGCTTCTTGAATTTAGATGCCTATTTCCTTCCTCAGATTCATGAGTTTTCAATCATTTTATCTTCAAATAACCTCTCTGTCCTTTTCTCTCTCTTCTTCTTCTGAGACTCTCATAATGTGTATATTGTTCCATGTGATGGTATCCCATAAGTCCCTTAAGCTTTCTTTACTTTTCTTCATTCCTTTTTCTTTTTGTTCCTCTAATTCAATAATTTCAAATGACCTATGTTCAAGTTTGCTGATTCATCAGTTTCATCAACTCTATTATTGAATTCCTTTAGTGCATTTCTAAAATTCAAATATTGTATTCTTCAGCTTCAAAATTCCTAGGTTTATTATTATTATTATTATTATTATTATTATTATTATTTTAGATGGAGTCTCGCTCTGTCACCCAGGCTGGATGGAATGCAGTGGCGTGATCTTGGCTCACCGCTCCACCTACTGGGTTCACACCATTCTCCTGCCTCAGCCTCCCAAATAGCTGGGACTACAGGCACCCGCCACCACGCCTGGCTAATTTTTTTTCTTTTTTCTTTTTTTTAGTAGTGACGGGGTTTCACCGTATTAACCAGGATGGTCTCGATCTCCTGACCTTTTGATCCGCCCACCTCGGCCTCCCAAAGTGCTGGAATTACAGGCATAAGCCACTGCACCCAGCCCAGAATTTCTGTTTTTTTAGTAGTTTTTCTTTGTTGATATTCTCATAGCGTTCATGCATCATTTTCCAGATTTTATTTTCTGTATTCTCTTATGGTTCATTGAGCTTCTTCAATATGATTATTCTGAATTATTTGTTAGGTAATTCATTGTTTGGTGTTTCTTTAAGGTTGATTTCAGGAGATTTTGTTCCTTCCATAGGACCATCTTTTCCTGTTTCCTTGTGTGCCTTGTTGTTGTTGTTGTTGTTATTTTGCTATGATTTGTGCACTTGAAAAAACAGCTATCTCTCCTAGTCTTCATAGACTAGCTTCATATGTGAAAGGCCTTCACCAATCAGCACAGTTAAAAATTCTGAAGGCTTCTCAAACCTTTTCTGGGGATGCATCTTCTCTGGGCTTGTGCATGTAATTTCCCAATTAGAGTGGTTTGCCACTTTGTTTGTTTGTTTGTTTGTTTGTTTCCAGGAGTTTATAATCTCTTACTCCTTCTGATGTCTGTCTGTGGTACTGCAGGTTCTCTGGCACTGCAGTAAGCCATTGAGCTCTTTTGTTCTCAGTAGCCCCTAGGGATGGAAAATATACTGGTTCTGTCAGCACTGTGAGTTAGGTGAGGAAAAAAACAGTCACTGGAACAACCCCCTGAAAAGTCATATGTTCCTTTCTTCTCTTTCCCTCCCAAGGTAGTAACTGTCAGTTGGGCTTTTTCTCCTGAGAGCACCAAGCTGTGCTGGCTTGAGGGAGGAGGGATCATGGATGAAATTAAATGGCTTTTCTTACCTGTTTCATGGACTATTCTTGACTTTGAGCTTGCCTGCTGTCCTATCACTTCTTAACTGGTTTCTGGAGTTCTCAAAAAGGCTTTTTTGATCATATATAATTAAATCACTGTCCCTATAAGGGAATACAGTCTGAGGCTTCCTATTCCATCGTCTTGCTCTGTGCTCAGCCTTTCATTTTTTTATTCAGTGTATTTGTTATTGTTTGAATATTTTACATCCATCACATTAAAAATAATATGAAGAAAAGTATCCAAATCTAAATGTTTCAAATATTGAAGGAAAAATATTTCATTTCCAATAAAGTATAAAAGGGCCCTTGGTTTTATTACTATAATTTATACTAAAGTACAGTAAGAATTAGCCTATATTTACATATATTACACAAATTTTCCACTATTGTGAGCATTCCCAAATTCCTGCAGCCTTAAAAAAAATGTAAAGGGGTGCTTTGTTATGGTATAAGAAATAAATTAACAATGGTTGGGCATGGTGGCTCACGCCTGTAATCCCAGCACTCTGGGAGGCCGAGGCACGTGGATGGATCACTTGAGGTCAGCCTGGCCTCAGGTGAAACCCCATCTGGGCAATTGAGACCAGCCTGGCCAACATGGTGAAACCCCATCTCTACTAAAAACACAAAAATTAGCCAGCATGGTGGTGGGCACCTGTAATCCCAGCTACTTGGGCGGCTGAGGCAGGAAAATAACTTGAACCCAGGAAGTGGAGGTTGCAATGGGCTGAGAGCACGCCATTGCACTCCAGCCTGGGCAACAAGAGCGAAACTTCATCTCAAAAAAAAAA